>NC_066585.1:21162967-21462967 GCF_024323335.1 Lathyrus oleraceus | reverse complement strand
GATGCGTTTGTATATGTATGTTATTAATTATGTTATTGTTAATGTTATCACTTGTACATTGCAACCTTCATTTCCTTCACCTAACATGTCCTAGAAGATGAGTTTATTATATTGTATATGGTTTGGGTGTTTTACCAATTCCTCATTACATATATAACCTTTCGAATTGAGTTGGAAAATAAAAATATGAAAAATTAAGTTATGTTATAAAACAACAACTTACGTTGATCAATGTTTTACGAGCTTTCTTCGCCTTATCATAATCTACATCTCACTCTTTGACAATTAGAATTTGGTTCAATACTTCTAACTCTTCAATCAAAACTTCCATTTTTGCTAGTTCATTTTTCAAAGTTACTAATACTTTGCAGAATGAACTTGTAGTGAATAAAGTGTTGGTTGGAGAATTATAAGCGTTAAACCAAATTCTAACCTTTAAAGAACGAGATGAGAATAACGGGTTGTGAAAAGCTCGAAAAACATTGATTAGTGTAACTTGTTCATATAATATAACTCAAATTTCATATTATTAATTTCTAAATCATATTTAAATGTTACATGTTTACTGAGCAGTTGGTGAAATAAGCATTTCACATAAGTTATAATAAACTCAAGTGAATATATCACCACGGTTGGAAGTTATAACCATGGTGAAATGTTGTGTGCTAACTCTTTTACTATGGTTGGGATGTTCAACCATTGTGAAATGTCTAAAAAACTCTCAAAATGCTAGCTCTGGATATCAAACCAATAACCTCCACATCTTACCACTGTTGAATTCTACAACCGTAGTGATATGTTACGCGGTACTATGTTTTTACCACAGCTACCAGCCTGTGGTAGTAAAGAAGGCACATATTGCCAAATCTCACGTTAATACAGACAACCAATCGCGGTGGAACCTTTCTTCTAACCGTGGTTAAATGATCTTTTTATAGTTGTGATAGTTTTTATAAAAAATCCGGTAATAACCTCATAATCATAAGAACCCACATATTTGCTTGAGAGTAGAAAGGGATTTCCATTCCATGATAGCTTGAGTTTTGGATTTTTTCATCTCTAAAACTTGACTTGAGATAGTATTCCTAAGTTATCCATAATGGTTTGACCAAAACAACATTTTAAAATTTTGGAAAATAGAATAAGTTGCTGCAATAGTTTGAGAACCACTTCTAAATTCTCTAAGTGAGAAGACCAAGTTGGAGACTATACACAATAATGTCGTTGTAGAAAACCAACACATATTTCTGGAACTTCTCCTTAAAAACAAAGTTCATGAGACTATAAAATGAAATAGGGGGTATTAGAGACGCCAAATAGCGTAACAAGCCATTCATACAACCCTTGGTGAGTTTGAAATGTCATTTTTTGCCTATCCTCAGAAGTAAAAAGTATTTGATGGTAACCAGACTGTAAATCTAATTTGGGAATATAAGATGCTCAAAATAATTCATCAAGTAACTCATCAACAATCAGAATTGGAAAATTATCCTTAATAGTGTATTCAAAGCCCAATAATAAGTGCAAAAATTCAATGAATTATCTTGTTTTAATTAGTAAAACAGATGAAGAAAAAAGACTCGTACACAGTTGTATAATACACTAATTAAGCTTATGTAAAATGATTCAATCAATTTTAGATTTCTGACAATAAGGACACAAATAGCGTTTTACCTTAACACGAGTTTAGATAGAAAGTAAGGGAATAAAATGATCCTAAATCCATGGAGGAGGTAACCATGTTGGTTCGTCAAACACATGCCAATATGAATGTAGTACAGCAGCCAAATCCTCAAGTAATGCAGCAAGAACATCATCAGTTTTATGTTCCAAGAGAGAGAGAGAGAGAGAGAGAGAGACAGTGGAGGTAGAGAGTGTAAGATGTATCCATAAAGTAAGTTTTTTTCAACCAACGAATGTGGTGAAATTGGGCCTGGCCTGGCTCTTTTGAAGATTCACCAATGAGATTGATGAATTTGTTGTTTAAGTAACACTTGATGGGTATAACATCATATTCTGACACATAAGGTCCCAAAGTTTTCTGACACATAAGGTCCCAAAGTTTTAAGCCAAGTAACTCCCAAAATCAAAACAACCCTAGTGATTAGTGGTCGAAATCCTCCAAAACCTATGGAGAATTTCAATCAATCTTGATGAACAAGATTGTTATCACCCATAAAATAACAACTAAAAGAGAAGAACAATGGAGAAAGAAATAAAGTAAAGAACGATGAAGGAGAAGAGTAATAAAATTCTGCATAATTTCTCTCTGCCCATAAACTATGGAAAACTTCTTATTCACTTTGCAACTGCAAAATACTGTGAACTATAAGTGTTATGAATATTCTATTCACTTCTATATAAAAAATAAAGGTTACTCCCTTTATTTATAGATTTAGGTTAACTTGGACCTTAAGTCAAAGCCCAAAACTATAAAAGCCCAAAATAGCTAACACTACTCAACACACTAGGTGGTTCGACACTTCCTTGCTTCTGTCGAGCAACCTGCTTCGACACAAGGAATTACAATTCAACACACCACCTAATTCATTGTGTCTAAGCTATCTACATTCATCATAACTCTTAATCTTCTGAACACTTTGACCTGCATTCCCTTTGTCATGACGTCTGCAATTTGATTCTCAGTTCTGTAGTGTTCCATATTCATCTTCCCATCTACTACCTGCTCTTGAAGATAATGGAACCTCATTTCGGTGTGCTTGCTTCAACCATGTGCTATCGGGTTCTTCGCCAGTTTGATAGCTGACATGCTGCCGATCTTCATGGTAATTGCTCCATGACTCTTCGATGTTATCTCTTCGACCAGATTCACCATCCATGTTGCTTGACATGCATAAAGAGAAACAGCTATGTATTATGCTTCACATGACGATAATGCCACTACTGGCTCTTTTCTTGAACTCTAAGCAACTGGTGCACCACCTAGCAAAAACACATAGCCAGCTGTGGATTTTCGATCCTCGACATCACTACACCTATTTGAGTCGGTGTATCCCACTAATTTTCATTCTTTTCCTTCATTATTTGCAGTAAACAAAATACCATAGTTGAGAGTTCCTTTTAGATACCTTAGTATCCTCTTCGCCGCTGCTAGATGTGATACCTTTGGCTTCTGCATGAACCTACTCACCATACCTACATTGTATGCTAAATCAGGCCTTGTGTGACAAAGGTATCAAAGTGACCCAATAAGTCTTCTATATTGGGTTGGGTCGACATCATCTTCATCTGAATCTTTCGACAGTTGTAATCTGGGCCCAACTAGAGTCGAAGTTAGGTTGCAATCTTGCATCTCAAATCTCTTGAGAATTTCGCCTGCATACCTTCTTTGGTGCATCATCAAACCTCTACCACTCTTGTAGAATTTGATGCCAAGGAAATATGAAATGTCACCCAAATCTGACGTTTCAAATTCCTTGTTGAGATCACCTTTGAAGTCTTTGATCTCCTTCTTGCAACTATCTGTTATCAACAGGTCATCGACATAGAGGCATAATATAAGCAATTCACTCTTGCTTCTTCTTACATATACTCCATGTTCAGATTTGTACTTCACAAATTCCTTATTCCTTAGAAAGCCATCTATCTTCTTGTTCCAAGCTCTTAGATCTTGTTTAAGTCCGTACAGGGCTTTATGCAACCTATACACTTTTCTTTCTTCGCCATGTTTCACAAACCCATCTGATTGTGCAACATAAACTTCTTCTTCTAAGGGGCCATTCAGGAATGCACATTTCACATCCATCTGACACATCTGTCAGTTGTTCGTGTTTGCTAGACCAATAACCAACCTGATTATTTCGATCCTAGCAACAGGTGCAAAAACTTCATCGAAGTCGATTCCTTCTTTCTGAAGAAATCCTTTCGCCACAAATCTTGCCTTGTGTCGAGTCACTTCTCCTTTGGGATTCAACTTCACCTTGTATACCCACTTCATATCGATTGCCTTCTTGTCTTGAGGAAATTTGACAAGTGACCAAGTGTTGTTGACTTTGATTGACTTCAGTTCTTCGTCCATTACTTTCATCCACTTCGAATCTTTCAATGCCTCAGCTGCATTGACAGGTTCGACATCTGCGTAGAAAGCATAACGTACCAGCTCACCTTCTTCATTAACCACATCATCTGATGTAATCACACATTCTTGCAACTTTGCATGCATGTGTCTTGTTCTTTGAGGTCTGCTTGGGCCTACTTCATATCTGACTTCTTCCTGTCGAACTTCTCTTTTGACTTCACTAGCCGGTTCATCACAAAAGATTCTCACTGAATCTTTCTTGACATTCTCAGTCCAATCCCACATTTTAAGCTCATCTATGATCACGTCCCTGCTGATCACCACTTGCTTATTCACTGGGTCGAATAACTTGTATCCTCCAGTCGAATGATATCCTATCAAGATCATCTGACTCGACTTGTCATCAAGTTTTATTCTCAACTGATCTGGCATGTGTCTATGTGCTATAGATCCAAACACCCTTAGATGACTCAAGCTAGGCTTGAAAAATATTCTTCTGGCATGATTCCTTCTAGCTTCTTCGTCGGATATCTGTTCAGGATATATGTCGTAGTCAACACAGCTTCTCCCCATAATTCTTTGGGTAGATGCTTGCCTTTCAACATACTTCTAACCGTATTCATAATGGTTCTATTCTTCCTTTCTGCGACTCCATTCTGTTGTGGAGTGTAGGGTGGCACCACCTCATGCATAATCCCTTTTTTCACACATAATGAATCGAAATCTTTTGACACATATTCTCCACCACCATAAGTACTCAAAATCTTGATCTTTCGAGCGCTCTATCTTTCGAACATATATTTAAACTTGGAAAATATCTCGATCACTTCACTTTTCTTCTGGATCAAGTAAGACCACAGTTTTTGACTAAAATCATCTATGAATGTAATAAAGTATTTGTTACCTCCATTCGAATCCACCTGGAGAGGGACACATATATCAGAGTATATGACTTCAAGAATTGCCTTCAACCTGCTTCCTGCATCCTTACTGAAGTTGTTCTTATACTGCTTCGCCTGCACGCATTCTTCACACACTTCGTTAGGAATGTCGATTTCTGGTAATCCTAAAACCATATTTTTTCTCTTCAAATATCTGATGTCTTTGAAATTGAGATGGCCAAGTCTGTAATGCCATATCCATTCATCTCTGTTGGCTACTGTTGCAAGGCACTTATGCCCCATTACATTTAGTCCAATCTTGAAGGTTCTATTCTGAGACATTGGAGCCTTCAAGATCAACCTTCCATTTGAGTCGAGAACTCTCATCATTTTGTCTTTGATCGACACCTTGTAGTTCTTTTTGACTAACTTCCCCATGCTAAGCAAATTATTCTTCATGCCTGGTATGTACAACACATTTGAAATTACTGACCTCTTTCCATCTTTCCTCATAATCAAAACATCACCACACCTTCAGCTGCTAGAGTGTTGTCATTTGAAAATTTCACCATGTTCTTCATTGAGGGCTTTATGTTGACAAACCAAACTTTTCTTCCAGACATGTGTGATAAGCATCCTGAGTCCAAGTACCACTGCTCCTTGAATTTCTCTTCTTCTCTTGTTGTAACCATCAACAACGTCTCTTCTTCTACATGTTTCGCCAGCTTTGCATAAGTTTCTTGATTCTTCTGCTTTTTTGGACAATCACTAGAATAGTGACCATATCTTTGACAATTATAACACTGAATATGACTCTTGTCTGGATTTTGACCACCACCTCTTCCTCTACCTGCAACACCACCTCTTTGGTTACCTTGGTTCCAAGGTTTTCTCTGATTCGACCAGTTTCCTTCTTGCTGATTTCGACTAGTCGAATTGTTGTAACCTCCTCTGCCTTTGTTGTCATTCCAGATTCCTTTGCCTTTTCTTTCTTTTGCTGATTGAGCCTGCAAAGCGATATCACTCTTCGACTTTCCTGTAGCTCTTTCAGCCATTCTTTGTTCATGAGATTCAAGCACCCCTTGAAGCTCTTCCTTTGTCAATTTTGACAAATCTTTCGACTCTTCTATGGATACTACCACGTGGTTAAACTTTGGAGCCAACGATCTCAAGATCTTTCGAACAACAAATCTTGATGTCAACACTCTCCATATACCTTGATTTGATTCACCGGTTTCGTAACTTTGGTAAAGAAATTAGTTATGCTTTTATTGTCTTCCATTTGAAGCAATTCATACATTCTTTTGTGAGTTTGTAACCTCGCCTTTTTCACCTTCTCCGCACCTCCAAACGATTTCTCCAAAATTTCCCATTCTTCTTTCGCTGACTCTACATCACTAACCTTTTCAAAGTTATCTCCATCAACACATTGATGGATTATAAAGAGAGCTTTATAATCTTTCTTCTTCAATTCTTTATGTGCAGCCTTTTCTTGATCCTTCGCGGGTTCTGCAAGCGTTGCTACTCCTTCCTTCACAAGATCCCAAAGATCTTGATAACAGAGCACAACCTTTATAGCTTGCACCAATTCTCATAATTGGTGTTCTTGAGAATCGGAAGATTTGCTGGAAAATGCTCGTTCAGATGATTCATTGCCATGGTGATTTTCTTCTCACGAATCGATTAAACTGGAGCTCTTGATACCAGATGTTGGAACTCCCCCAAAACCTATGGAGAATTCAATCAATCTTGATGAACAAGATTTTTATCACCCATACAATAACAACGAAAAGAGACGAACAATGGAGAAAGAAAGAAAGAAAGTAAAGAACGATGAAGGAGAAGAGTAATAAAATTCTACAGAGTTTCTCTCTGCCCACAAACTGTGGAAAACTTCTTATTCACTTTGCAACTGGAAAATACTGTAAATTACAAGTGTTATGAATATTCTATTCACTTCTATATCAAAAATAAGGGTTACTCCCTCTATTTATAGATTTAGGTTAACTTGGACCTCAAGTCAAAGCCCAAAACTATAAAAGCCCAAAATTATAAAAGCCCAAAATAACTAACACTACTTAACACACTAGGTGGTTCGACACTTTCTTGCTTCTGTCGAGCAACCTGCTTCGACACAAGGAATTACAATTCAACAATTGGAAGCAAGTAATTAGGAAGGTAAAGTATATGACCTTGAATTATAACAAGGAGTCCGGGCATTAAACTTGTATAATAGAGAGTGTTTCGTTTATCCACTAAAACCTAAACTCTGGTGCTTCTCGAATTGGAACTTTCAAGTAGTGTACAATGTGAGGCTGAAGGAAGTTATCAGAACTTTCACTATCCAAAAAAAAAATTGGATTTGAATTCCCTGAATGAGACCTTGAAAATAAAGAGTGGCATCCCCATGAGCGCCTCAGAGAGCATTGAAAGACAAGTGATGATCGGTGTCGTCTTCCGTTACCTGAGTAATTTCAATATGATTCAATGGTTATTTTTCAAGCAACACAATATCAGTTTCATCAACTTGCAACAATAGAAAATGCTTATTAGGTCATTTGTATGCATGTGAGAATTTCTCATCACATTGGAAACATAACCATTTATCGTGTCAGCGTTGAATCTCAACAGAAGTAATGATACAAATACTACTACAAAAAACACATATAATAACGTTTGAGAAACACATATAATGACGGTTCCACGTCCGTTGTTAGGTAGAGTGTGTTTGTATATAAGTTGGTTTCCACAACAGGTGAGTGATCGTGGTTTTAAGTTAGGTAGTGCGCTACTTATAACAACTGGTAAAGAAAACAATCGTTCGTGAAATAATTTACAGGTTCCCGGTTTGAATCCCAGCAACACCATTCTTGCATTTTATTATTCTGGATAGCGCTCTACTTATAAAAAAGGTTGAATTAAAAACCGTTGTGATATTATTTATTTTTAAATATATATTTTTCAATTTTACAGTATTCCAAAATTTTTAACCTGAACAATACACCCATTTGTGAATTGAATTACACCAAAAATTATATTACATCAATGACACAATTTCTTTAGGAACCAAAAACTGTATACTACATTAAAACTAAAATGATATAAAACAACCTACAATATACACATCATTACATCAAATAATATTATCTTATTGTCTTGGTGTCTTGTATCTTGGTGTCTTGACTTTAAACACCTATAATTTCAAATAATAATAGTTGTTAAAAAATAACATCATTAGAAATTATAACATACAATAAATTATGAATGAAGAATATAAAATACTTACTTGTTAATTTTCCTATATGCCTTCATGATGAGCGTTATGAATATCATGTACATCATTTATATCAACTTCTTCATATGAAGTAGGTACTTGTGTTGCATAAGAAGGAGTGAAAGGAATATCAAAACTTTCATCATCACTATAAGGATATGTTTTCCTTCGAGAACAATTGACCATGTCCTTGATAAGTCTGCAGGGTCTGTCACATAAATATCTTATTTTGCTTAAGTAGCCATGATGAATGGTTCAGTGTTATAGTTTTCCTTGCCAAGGTCAACCCGTGTGAATCCTAACTCATCAGTTTGTACATCATTGTTACTGATAACTCACTTGCATTTAACTAAAGACACTTTGAAAATAACATAATCAATCTCCAAAACCTCCTCAATGACACCATAAAATAAGGCGGTTGCCAAAATAGGATTCTTATATTTCGAACTAGAGAAATACATGGATTCAGCCTTAACCATAACCTCATAATATGGAAGATCAAAGAACACCGATCTGTTTTTCCAAATATTTCTCTCAACGGGATCATCTTTATTATTTCCAAAGACAACAATAAGGTTTTCTTGTCATTGATAAACTTCATTGTCAGTTAAACATTTAGGAGAGATTTCAAGCTCATGCTCTCTGTTAAAAGCCTTTCACAATCTACGATAAGGATGATTGGGTTTTAGAAATTTCTGATGCCTAAGGTAAACAAATTTTTTTCCAAACTCAAGCTGGTGAAAACATGTATTAGATTCACATATAGGACACACTTTATTGTTGGTGTAAGCCCTAGAGGCCAATACCTTTTGGTACTTGTATCGAATTAATAAAAGGCTTTTTCTTTATTATGATTGATTAATAAAGTCCCTAGAATAGATAGTCAGTTTAATGTATTAAGTGTGACTTAATCATGAGAACACATTAAACATAAGGGTGTTATTCTTAAAGTATCCGTAGTCGAGCTTTAGTGTGAAGTGGGATAACATTAAAGCATTAAGACTATTATGTTTGTAGACTGATGATCACATCTCATGGATCATGGATAAAGAGTTATTAAGTCTTAAACACAGGTATGAATATTAAGAGTAGTATTTATACCGGATTGACCCGCTATGAGAATACTATATAGAACGTTATGCAAAGTGTCATAAGTTATTCTCATGGTGATAATAGTGTATTCCACTCTTCGACCTGAAACCACTATGGATCCTAGGTGTAGAGTCGAATGCTTTATTGCTGATCCAACGTTGTCCGTAACTGGATAACCATAAAGACAGTTGATGGATACTCCACGAAGCATGCTGAGGGACATGAGTGACCTAGATGGAATTTGCCCATCCTGCATAACAGGATAAATGTCTACGGGCCCAATATTGAACTGGACAAGGATGACACGGTCTATACCTTGTGTTCAATATAGACATAAGGGCAAAAGGGTAATTATACACATAATTATTATCACAGAAGGAATTGTCAGATCACATGACATTTTCGTGTCTTGGGTAGCAGTGATGTGTTGCTAGATACCGCTCACTGTTTATTATGTTAAATGCGTGATTTAATATAATTGCCAACGTCACGAAAACCTACAGGGTCACACACAAAGGACGGATTGATGAGAGATAGAGTAACTAAGGAACACCGTAAGGTACGGTGCCCTTAAGTGAATTATAGAACATCGTAAGGTACGGTGTACTTGAGTAGAATACGAAATCTGGTAAGGTACCATGGGCTTAAGTGATTTTGGGCATATTATAAGATATGGGCCAAAATACACTTAAGTGGGCCTTTTAGCTTGAAGCCCACACAAGTGGTTCTATAAATAGAACCCTTGTGCAAAAGCATTTGTTGGCGGTTGCATTAATTTCGTTTTCTCTCTCTCTCTCTCTCTCTCTCACTCAAAGACTTCATTCGTACCAGCTAGCACTGAGATTGAAGGAATCCGTTCGTGTGGACTGAGTAGAGACGTTGTCATCGTTCAACGTTCGTGATCGTTTCGTGGATCTGCATCAAAGGGTTTTGATTGTCACAAGAGATCTGCACCAAAGGTTTCAACCGTCACAAGAGGTAAATATTCTATCACTGATCATGACCATTCGTAAGGATCTCTAAAGGAGAAAATTTTAATTTTTGCTGCGCTTTGGGTCGTAATTCTCCTTCATTTATGTCCTTTGACATTATATCCAGCCAAGTTACCATATGCAGCAAAGTCGTTGATTGTGTAAAATAACATTGCAAGCATCTTAAACTTTTTTACCAGAATATGCATCATCATTGTCAACACCTTTATCTCTCAAAAGTTTTAAATCCTCAATTAATGGAATTAGATAAACATCTATGTCGTTTTCAAGTTGTCTTGATCCATAAATAATCATACTTAAGATCATATACTTGCGCTTCATGCTCAACCAAGGAGATAGGTTATAAATCGTAAGAAGAATAGGCCATAAAGAATTATTAGTACTCACATTACCAAATGGGTTCATTCCATCTATGGCAATCCCAAGCCTAAGGCTTCTTGGCTCAAGGCCAAAATCCGGAAACAATGAATCAATTTTATTCCATTGCAAAGAATCAGCTACAAGGCGAATGTTTCCATCACATTTTCTTTCATATGCGTGCCATCTAATATTCTTTGTGTCATTCGCATTAGCAAAAAACCTATTTAACCTTGAAATTATTGGCAAGTACCACACCACTTTAGCAGGAGGATGCTTCTTACTAACATTGTCAGGATTTGAACTCGGGGAAGATGATTGGCAGTGCTAAGGAGAGTGGAGGACTCTACTACATTGACATTGGATCTGAAGGAGAAGAGTGATCCAAAACGCAGCGGAATTTAAAAATTCCCCTTTAGTGATCCTTACGAATGGGCATGATCAGTGATAGAATTGTTACCTCTTGTGGCGATTGTAACCTTTGATGCAGATCTACGGAGCGATCACGAATGTTGAACGATGACAACACCTCTACTCAGTCCACACAAGCGGATTCCTTCAATCTCAGTGCTAGCTGCTACATATGAAGGCTTTGAGTGAGAGAGAGAGAGAGAAACGAAATTGCAACTGCACAAATGCTTCTGCACAAGGGTTCTATTTATAGAACCACTTGTGTGGGCTGCAAGCTAAAAAGCCCACTTAAGTGTATGTGGCCCATATCTTATAATATGTCAAAATCACTTAAGCGCGTGGTACCTTACCATATTTTGTATTCTACTTAAGTACACCGTACCTTACGATGTTCTATAATTCACTTAAGTGCATCGTACCTTACGGTGTTCCTTAGTTACTCTATCTCTTATCAATCTGTCCTTTTGTGTGTGACCCTGTAGGTTTTTGCGGCATTGACAATTATATTAAATCACATATTTAACATAATAAACAGTGAGCGGTATCTAGCAACACATCACTGCTACCCAAGACACGAAAATATCATGTGATCTGACAAATCCTTTTGTGATAATACTTATGTGTACAATTACCCTTTTGCCCTTATGTCTATATTGACACAAGGCATAGACCGTGTCATCCTTTTCCAGTTCAATATTTGGCCCATAGACATTTATCCTGTTACACAGGATGGGAAAATTCCATCTAGGTCACTCATGTCCCTCAGCATGCTTCGTGGAGTACCCATCAACTGTCTTTATGGTCATCCAGTTACGGAAAATGTTTGATCAGCAATAAGGCACTCGACTCTACATCTAGGGTCCATAGTGGTTTCAGGTCGAATGGTGGTATACACCATTATCACCATGAGAATAACTTATGACACTTTGCATAACATTCTATATAGTATTCTCATAGTGGGTCAATCCAGTATAAATATTACTCTTAATATGCATACCTATGTTTAAGACTTGATAACTCCTTATCCATGATCCCACTTCGCCAAAAACTGGAATAGACAGCGCACCTTAGAGGGCGCTTTATTACAAAAGCGCACTCTAAAGTGAAGCGAAAAAATAAGGAGCGAACAACTGGAATAGACAGCGCACTTTAGAGGGTGCTTTTGTAATAAAGTGCCCTCTAAGGTGAAGCGAAAAAATAAGGAGGAGATAGAGGGACAACAATACAGGGCGCTTTTTAGAAAGCGCCCTCTAAGGTTACCCTTAGAGGGCGCTTTTAAAAAAGCGCTCTATAAGTCCATGTGCATTTCCAGTTTATAAAGCGCTTTTGGAAAGCCTTAGAGAGCGCTTTCATAAGCGCCCTCTTAGGCCCCCTTTAGAGGGCGCTTTTTTTCCACAAGCGCCCTCTAAGGTCCCCTTTAGTAAACATTAAAATTATAACATACTGCGCGTTTTGTTATTTCACTCTCTGTTATTTTCGTTCTTTTTCACGTTAGGGTTCTCACTGCTATGATTTTCGCTACTTCTAAGGCGTTCTCCTTCCACCTCTGTTAGATCTACGACGTTTCCTCCTTCTATTAATTCGTTGTTAGCTGTTCGATTTTGACACCATAGGTATTTTTCTAATCTTCATATTACTTGGTTTCTCTTCTGACGTTCGCTATTGTTCATTTTTGGTTTCATTTTTCTTGGTTCATACATTTTTTGAGTATTCTCAACAATAATTATTGTGTTGCAATGCTAGCAATGGAGACTAGGCATTATGGGTTAAATTTCACCAACTGTTCCATTTGTTTCTCGATGTAGAAAAAGGAGGCAGCAATATATAAAACACCTTCTACCAATCAAAGGTACACTATGCAGCTTATGAGTGTATTTATTCTAGCATACATAGCGTAGCTAGTAACTTAAGAAGTTTAGGTATGGATGTTATTTGATAGAGTAAATTAGAGTCGACTATTCTTCTGTTAGCTTTCAGTTAGACCATTATACAATTCTACATATATATTTTCTAGTCAATGTTTATCTTTTGTAAAAACTATATGATGATATATAACTATGCTACAAATTAGTGCATACCACTAATGCTTAATGCATGGTTCATACATTCTCATGCTATTGAAGTCAGAGATATCTGAAAATGTTGAGAAACTAACTCAATAAACCAAAATTGTTTTGGTTTTGGGTTGTTGTTGGAGACATGAATGCCCTGCATAGAGACTAACTCAATAAAGCGAAACTGTTTTGTCTCATCCCATTTTTGGTTTCTCTTCTGAAATTGTTTTTTGTTTATTCTAATTAGTAATGGATAATACATGGATGTCTTCCAATCGATTGTCGAGAGAGTACGAGAATGGGGTATCAGAATTCGTTAAGTTTGTCGTTGCGCACGCCGAAGACCCCAGTAGAATGATATGTCCTTGCTTGGGTTGTTGTTATGGGAAACGGGTTGACGCAGTTCAGTTGGCATCGCATCTAATGAGGCATGGAATTGATCGAAGTTATACATGTTGTAATTTGCATGGTGAGAAAAGTAACGAGAATGTTGAACCGGGGGATAGTACGACCTATGCCTCAAACTATAGTGGCGCAGATACATACGATTGTGATCGAGTTGAAGAGATTGCAGAAGCACTTGAAGGAGATCTTAAGGATTGTCCCGAAATGTTTGAGAGGTTGGTAAGTGATGCAGAGAAACCTTTGTATGATGTTTGCACTAAATTCACAAGATTGTCTGCGGTATTAAAGTTGTACAACTTAAAGGCGGGCAATGGATGGTCGGATAAAAGTTTCACAGAGTTATTAGCCCTTTTGAAAGATATGTTTCTTGAGGATAATGTTCTTCCCAATCGAACATATGAGACCAAAAAGGTGTTGTGCTCTATTGGCATGAGCTATGATAAGATACATGCATGTCCAAACGATTGCGTTTTGTTTCGAAATGAGTATGCATCGTTAAATGAGTGTCCTAAATGCGGTGTCTCGCGATATAAGAACAAGTTGTCTCCAGCAAAAGTCTTGTGGTATTTTCCTGTTATTCCGAGATTTAGACGCATGTTTCGTAGTGAAACCGATTCAAGACACTTGACCTGGCATGCAGATGAAAGAATTATAGATGGAAAGTATCGACATCCGGCAGATTCACCACAGTGGTTGAAAATTGATAATGATTATCCTGAATTTGGAGAAGAATCAAGAAACCTTCGCCTGGCATTACCTACTGATGGAATGAACCCACACGGTATCCAGAGTATCTCACACAGTACATGGCCTGTGATTATTATGATTTATAACCTACCTCCATGGCTATGTATAAAGAAAGAGAACTTAGTGAAAAAGGTACAGGTCAAATGATTTTAATTGTTTTCTTTATTACAGGTAAAATGGCTTTTATTACAGCAAATCGAGTCAGTTGCATAAAAAAAAAAGGTATAAACACAATTATATGATATTTATGCATAGAAAATGTTAATTCTTGATCTTATACTTCACCTAACTAATTTTATGATATTTTAGGTTCATGCTATTGATATTGAACAAAAAGAGGTTGTTGCTAAGAAGACTGCGGCTAGCAAAAAAAACATACATCTCAGAGATGCTTTTGCTACTTAGTTTTATTTCTTTTTAAGTTATGAATTGGTTGTATATTTAGAATCTTTAGAAGTTAAACGATTATATATCAGTGGATTGTTGTATATGTATGGATTGTTGTATATAAGGCTTGTTGAATGCAATGTGTGAAAAAGGGCTTCAAATTATACAGTTTTAGGTGTACTGCTTCAATATACAGGTTGTCTAAAATAAATAAAAAAATATAGCGTTTTTTAAAAAAAAAAATTTAAATAACCACCCACTTTAGAGGGCGCTTTCCAAAATAGGCTCCCTCTAAACCCTTTAAATTTCCACTTTAGAGGGCGCTTTCCAGTAAAAGCGCCCTCTAAACCCTTAAAAGTTTCTGCTTTAGAGGGCGCTTTCCAGTAAAAGCGCCCTCTAAACCCTTAAAAGTTTCCACTTTAGAGGGTGCTTTCTTTAAAAAGCGCCCTCTAAAGTGGCCCTTAAAGGGCTTAAAGAGCCACTTTAGAGAGCGCTTTCACCAGGAAAAAAAACGTTGTCTTTACCTATGCCAACGCCAGATTAGAGGGCGCTTTAAAGCGCTGTTATAGGCCAAAAAAAGCGCCCTCTTTTCCCTTATTTGGCGTAGTGTCCATGAGATGTGACCATCAGTCTATATACATAATAGTCTTAATGCTTTAATATTATCCCACTTCACAATAAAGCTCGACTACGAATACTTTTAGAATAATGTCCTTATGTTTAATGTGATCTCATGATTAAGTCACACTTGATACATTAAACGAACTAGCTATTCTAAGGACTTTATTAAACAAACATAATAAAGAAAAAGCCTTTTATTATTAATAAATAATTCGATACAAGTACCAAAAGTATTGGCCTCTAGGGCTTACACCAACAGGATATGCATCATGACTACCTTCAAAAACAATAAGTTCCTGCTTTAAGTCTTTTTCTGTTTTGAATAATAAAGATGACAACATTAATTATGGTATGACATTTAATGTTAGGTCATCCTAGTTTTTGCTACTTAAAACACTTGTTTCCTAAATTATTTCATAATAAAAACTTTTCTTCGTTTAAATGTGAAGCATGTGAGTTTGCAAAGTATCATCGTTCTCAATTTTCAATACAGCCTTATAAACCATCAAAATCTTTTTCCATTATTCACAGTGATGTTTTGGGCCCTAACCGTACAAAGTACACTCTCTCTCAAAAAATGGTTTATCACATTTATAGATGACCATACAAGAGTATGTTGAGTGTACTTGTTAAAGGGGAAATCAGATGTTTGTCAGACTGTAAAGAATTTTTTTTCAATGGTGCAGAACCAATTCCAAACAAATATCCAAGTCTTTAGAAATGATAATGGAAAAGAATATTTTAACACTATCTTGGGTGATTTTTTTCTAAAAAATGGGATTGTACATCAAAGTTCATGTCTTAATACTCCTCAACAAAATAGAGTGACCGAAAGAAAAAATAGATATTTACTAGAGGTTGCTAGAGCTCTACTTTTTTAAAATAAAGTACCAAATTATTTGTAGGGCGAAGCTGTTTTAACAGTTGCGTATTTAATTAACAGAATGCCCTCCAAAATTCTCAATTTTCAAACTCCTATTAATGTCTTCAAAGAATGTTTTCCTAGTACTCGTGTTTTAACTAATTTGACTTTAAAAATCTTTGGTTGCACAACCTTTGTTCATGAACATAAAAATGTTGGAAAATTTGAGTCACGTGCTATAAAATGTGTCTTTGTTGGATACTCCCCAACCCAAAAAGGATATAAATGTTTTGATCCAAAAAATAAGAAAATGTTTGTCACTATGGATGTTACATTTTTTGAAAATAAACCTTTCTTTTCTGAAACTCATCTTCAAGGGGGGAGATAAACGAAGACTCGTTTAAAATTGATGACATGAGTTTTTTAAATAACTTATCTTCGCCAGTATCACAAAATTCTGAGTTTTTTACACCTGCACCAACAAAAAATGGCCATGATTATTTATCTGATCCTACTCTTGTTATGAGTAAGGAACCTTGTGAATCCTAGCCTACATTTTCTCTTATAGAAAACGATGAGAATCCTGGAAACGATGATAATGATGATCTAATTGAAATGCCACAAAATAATGATTCATTTCAACAAAACAAATTTGAATTAGGAAACAAGACTTGGAAAGGAATGGTTTTTGTGAAAAAGCACCATAAAGGAAAGGACTAGTCCACATCTCAACACTGCCAGGAATCTGAACCGGGGAATGATCAATTTCCTAACATAAGAAAAGGTAAGTCTATCTCTATTTCTGAGGATCGTATTTTGTATCCTGATATAGATGATCTTGTTGCCATTAGAAAACCTATCAGATCTTGCATTAAACATCCCATGTCAAATTTTATATCATATTCAAATTTGTCTTCATCTATGTCTGCCTTCACTTCAAAATTGTCTAGTGTAGAAATTCCAAAAAGTGTATAGGTTGCTCTAGAAATTCCAAAGTGGAGGGAAGTTGTACTTGAGGAGATGAAAGCTCTTGAAAAGAATAAAACTTGGAGTGTTACGTCACTACCAGATGACAAGAAGACAGTTGGATGCAAATGGGTGTTTACTATGAAGTATAATTCAGATGGATCAATTGAAAGGTACAAGGCTCGTTTGGTGGCTAAAGGATTTACTCAGACCTATGGTATAGACTACTCAAAGACATTTGCTCCTGTTGCAAAATTGAACACTGTTAGAATTCTTTTGTCTCTTACCGCTAACATGGATTGTCCTTTGTATCAGTTAGATGTTAAGAATGCATTTCTTAATGGCGATCTAGAAGAAAAAGTATATATGGACATTCCTCCTGGCTTTGAAAACAAATTTGGATCAAATATGTGTGTCATACCCCAATTTTGTCCGGGTAAGGAAAAATCTTTCACCAACATTCACTACCAGATGTCATAAGGCATGAACTCTATCTTAAGGCATAAGTTCTATCTTAGGGTTTCTTAGCCCTTGGTGACATCAAATCTTCAGTGACATTTTCATCTGTTGAGATCCTTAAGAAGACATCTGTTGCATTTGTCTCTTGTAGCACCTCAAATTTGCACCTACCATTATACATACATTTTCATATTAGGTCATAGCATATCATGATCCATTGCATAGCATTTGCATTGTTCCCAGTTGCCTCAAGAGCAAGCAATCAGGAATTAGGTCAAACTAATCTCCTGATCAGTCAACCAAGCAAACAAAGGAATTTCTCATTGAATCAAGGCCTTGGGGTTTGTCCAACAAGTTCACATGGCTTGGAGGTCTATTTGAAGTATTTTTGGTCAAGGGTTGAGGGATCAGAGGTCAGTAGTTCATACACAGACAGTCAAAAGTCAAAGAAAGTCAACTGTCAGTCAAAGCAGCGGATGGTGGTCATTCTTGTGGAATTTGGGCACCATGGTCAATAATCAAGAGTTCATACAACTTGGGACATCATTTGAAGTCAAGTCCTCAAGGAATTAGGGTTTGGAAGTCATCAGTCAATGCACAATCAGACAGAAAACCCTAAAAGTCAACTGTTGGTCAACTGTCCATTTAATCAGTGATTGGATGATTGGAATTGGTTTGTGAGAGTTCATTCATGTCCAAATAGTCATCATACATCATGCCAAACACCATCATGGAAGAATTTGAAGCCAGATCATGAATTTCCCAAAACGGAAACTGGGCCTGTAACTGAAACCTGCCATAAATGGAAAGTTTTGATCCTCAAACTTACATCATGATACAAGCCTCAAATGAATTTTTGCCCAACATGAAAGTTGAAGATCTTGTTCTCCCATTTCCAAAAAGTCCTAGAACTCTCAATTCCCATGTGTGGTTGGCAAGTTATGATCGAATCGATTTCAGAAAATCTTGAACTTCAGAAGGCCATATCTCTCAAACCGTTTGGCCAATTTTGGTGGGGTTTTTTCCTACAAGTCACATTTGATCCCCCCTTTCCAAAAATATAAATTTCATGAGCCAAAACTTCACCAATCAAAATGGCATATTTTGACCTTTTGCATTTAAATGTAAGTTTGACCAAGAGTTGACTTTTTGATTTAAACATTTTTTCAACATTTGGCCAATTGGGACAGCTCATAAATGTCATTTAGAAGGTGTTTGCAAAGTCAAAATATGCAGCACATGTGAATATTGCTTGGTTGCTTGAATTACAAGAAAGGTACAAATGCACCATACTTGTCCATGCCTTGCCTTGTACCTCAAGAGGACAGCAATTATGCAGCATTCTTGATCATTCTTCTGTCACTTTTGAGGCCTTGTAGTGCAGCCATACTCCAATAGTACCTATGGCCATGTTTGCTTACTTGAATTTTGGAAAATGAGTACAAACCAACCATACCTCCATGCCTTAATTTGTACTGTCCAATAGCAGTTTGGACAACACCTTTTTTCTGTCAAGAGAAAAGGTCATGGCAACCAACAAGAGAACAAAAGGTTTTTTTGGACCTGGCCTTGCATTTTCTAAAGTGGTCCAAACACAAGAGAACAAAGCCAAGTAACCATGCCATATACCATGACAGCAGACCTTTCACTTTCTTTCGGTCATGAGTAATGCCAACAGCAGGAGAAAAACCATCTTGATGCATCATTTTGCTTTGCATTTTTCAAAGTTTTCACAGCCACACGACCAAAACCTCTCTTCTCTCAAAAATTGCATTTCTGCACTAAAGGATTTTCTGCATAAAAACTCCAAAAACCCTTGAACATCTTTGGTTCCCTCATGATCCAACCAACCTTTGGAAACTTTTTGGATCTTTAATCATCAGCTAGAGCTTCATTTTCTCACTCTGTTTTCACCAAGCTCAGCTATGGCAGTTGTGAACTCGAGCTGGATTTGAGCTGTTTGAGTCAAGCTACTTCATCATCCATCACTACAGAGCTTAAAGGCCAACTGTTTGAGCTTAAATCAACCAATACACCACTGCTTCACATTTTCTTCAAAAACAAGTAAGTGAATCGACATCCTTTATTTGCTGTGCCATGATGTATTTCTGATAGATCCTTTTGAGCTGGTTTTAATGAACTAAAGCACGATTGATTTGGTTGTGTTTTGGCCAAGAAATCTTGATTTTTTCATTTTTGTGTACAAGTGCATTCTCCATCGATTTGCTCACATGGTTGTGATTTCATGAAAACCCTTGCTATATGATGCTTGTGTTTAGTTTGATGATGCTATTGGTGCAATTAATTTTGAGTTCTGAGCATTTTGATTTTCCTGCTTACATGAAAATGATGATCATGCTGTTACCTTAAAACCCTAATTCTGTCCAGAGGTTTCTCACTGTTAATGTTTGTTTGGTGGATGGTTGATGTTGCTTGATGGTCACTATGCCATGACATTGTGTGTTTGTGTTTGAAACTTGTTGGATGTTGATGAATCATAAACATGAAATTGGTGCTGCTTACCCTGCTAAGTGATTTTTGTTTTCTTTGATGTTGATTAAGCATGAGATGAGTTTATGCAGGCTGCTGTTTAAACCCTAGTCTTCCAGAAGCCTACATGAATTTAGTGGCTTACTATTGTTTTAGTTGTGTGAGAGCCAATACTATGTTATGCCCTGCTGTTGTTATTGGTATTTGCATGATCATTTGTTACTGCTATGCTGAAAATGATGTGTACCCCTGCTGTTTGGCTGCCTTAAGCTGCCAAGGAAATCTCATGAATATGATGTATGCTGTTGTTCATGATTGGTGGTTTGAATGATGATTAGTGATGAATACATGTTACCATGCTGCTAAACCATGCTGCTAAACCCTGCCATGATAAATCCTGTGATTTTTTCCAGAAAACTAGATCATGTATGTTGGCTGATGTTTGTCTGTTGGTGTTAGAAGTTTGTTTTGATGTTGGTAACTACACAATGAACATGCCCTGCTATTAAACAATGAACCATGCCTAGAAAATCCATGTGAATCATGTTTGAATGCTGTTTGATTGGTTGTTTATTTGTTGGAATTTCAATTGATTACTTGATGCTGTCAGTGCCCTGCTGTTTGAAAAACCTTTAAACTTGCTTGTAAAATCCACATGATTGATGTTTGGTTGTGTTGGTCGTGGTTGCTTGACTCATGTATTGTTACATGTTGCTGTTCATTTGTTGTTGTTTCTGGTTGATTGATCAAGCTGAATGATGAGCCATTGCTGTTGTTTGTTTTGTTTTGGATCGATACCATGAACTTGATGCATTGCCCTGCTGTTTTGAGTTTGTTTGTTGGACTTCATTTTGATCAATTGCATGAAGTTACATGAGTTTGAATGCTGAATGCCAATGCTGCTGTCCAAACCTGATGTTATATCCAAATAAACTCCCATGATCATGTTGTTTTGCTGTTAATGTTTATGGCCATGCTCGATTGTTTGATGCTGGATGTTTTTGCTCATGTCAATGGATTATGCTGTTTGAAAATGAATGTTGTTATGCTATCAACCATGCTGCAAATTGATGATGAATACATGAGCATGCCCTGCTATTAAACCATGAACATTGTCCAGAAAATCTATGTGAATGATGAATGTTGCTGTTGTTTGGGTGCTGTTTGAATGATGATGATGTTTGCTGCTGTTGTTTTTAAAACCAAAGCAACATCAAAGGGCAGGTTGGATCATTTCTTCTGTCATAAAAAAAACCAATTGCAGCCACAAACCACTTGGCCATTGCTCTCCCACACCAATACATAAAACAGAACTTTCAGTCCCCCATTTTTTCTGTCATAAGAAACCACAACAGCAACTGCTAACAGGAGATTTCAAAACTTCATTTTTTTTCCTGTCATGAACAAATAACAACCAAACTTCTCATTTTTTTGCATTTTAAATTTTCTGTAAAACACCTTAAGGTTGCCAAGCTTGGCACTGTTATGTCACCATCATTTTCATCATGTTAAACCAACCAAACCAGAAGAACTTCTAGCAGCAGCCTTGTCTATCATTACAAAACTTGGCCAACCTAACCAAAACAACACACTGCAGACTTGACTCATCCACTCGGCTTTGGCATCCTTGCAAAAAAACCTGTCATAACTTGCCTTGCCATCACAATCCTCTCACCTATTTTTGAAACTAACAGTCAAAGACCAAACACTTGTCCTCTCAATTTTCTCCCAAGTCTCACTTTACCATTTCATTTTTTGAAATCCCACCACAAAGCAACCTAGCAGCAAACTGGACTCCTCTTTTCCTGTCAAGACCAAGCATTAATTAGCAGAAAAAAATTGGTTAACACACTGCACTGCATTCAGGCTGCCTTTGGCATTTCAAAATTTGCTGTCAAAAACCACTAGGAACCAAACCCTGCATTGGCATAGCTTCCACCCTCATTTTCCTGTCACAAACAGCCAACCAACTTCCCATTCTCCATAACCTCACTTGCAAAAAAAACCAAGCCTTGCCATTTGCATCATTTTCTGTCATACACACACACATAGAACAAACAACCATACCACAAAAAACACTTTGGCATTTTCTCTTCTAGGGTCTGTCACAATACTGCAGCAGGGAGAGGACTTTGGCAATTGCTCAAAACAAAAACACTGCTGCAGCAAACCACACTCACTCCAACTCACCTGCTACATTGCATTTTCTGACCAAGTTTCAACACAACTCAAACTTTGCCAAACAAAAGGCAATTTTGGAACAGCAAATGAGAAGCCCCCTCTTCCTGTCATGAGAAACTAACAGGCCAAACACTTGCCTTCTCATCCTTTTCAAACCTCCACCACCTTGCTTTGCATTCTCCCTTTCCTTTTCCAAGCCTCCAAATGACATAAATCCTGCTATTTGGCATATCACTCCTCCTGTTCAAAACAAGTAGACCTAAACCTAACTTGCCTTGCACAATGCTCCTCACTACCTGTCATGAGTAACAGCCAAGCCAACAGGACCAACACACACACCCTTAGCCATCCCTCAAGGAAAAACCTGCTAACTGCCTTTGCCCTCACCTGGTATTCCTGTCCAAGACCATTAACAGACCAAGCACACTTCATTCATTCAAACAAAAAACCTCACTTGCATTTTCTGTCCAAGTTTTCCAAACAGCTCGAACCTGGCCTTGCCACAACCACATAACAGCATTCACTATCATTTGCACTTTGCTCAAAACAGGTCCAAAACACACAACTTCATTCACCTCCATTCCCAATCTTGGCATTTTGCAAATTTTGTCAAAAGAACATACAAGACCAAACCTTGACCTGTAGCAACAACTTCTAACAGTAGAGGTTCATCATGACCTAACTTAACCAACAAGTTTCATCACTCCAAACCATTATCTTCATCAGTACTGAGCTACATCATCAAAACCATAGCTGTTTCTTCCATTTCTTCAAAAACAAGTAAGAGATCGAATCTTCTATTTCTCAAAACCATGCAATGTTTAACATAGGGCCTAGCATGCTGATTGCAATGAAGTTTGTCTTGTGTGATTTGGTTGAATAGAATGTTAGAAATCTGAAAAATAAGATTGATGATCCTTTGTATTTTTGTTCGAATCTCTCTCCATGCTGTGTTATACTGAAAAATAATGATGGATTTGCATTCACCATGCTTGAATGAACCTTTTGGTATGCCATTTAGTCATTTCTGGAATCTTTTGTTCATAGGCCAAAGTTTGATGTTCATGCTTTTTTTGCTCGATTCATGCACATGTTGATGTTTCGTGGAAAATTAATGTTGGATTGTTGTTCACCTTGCCTTGCTAGTCATGTCCATGTATTCATCTGGGATTTCTGGAAAAATTTTATCAAACACGATTTTGATGATGTTGATGTTCATGTTGCCAAGCCTAAACCCTAATTCCCTTTTTAAAAAAAAAAACCAGAAAGCTCAATGATGATTGGCTGTTGTTGTTTTCGTCACTATTCCATTGAACATGAGCCAATAGGAACATTTCCCTTGCCCCTCCAAAACTCAGTCGTTTTGATAAGTGGCATGCTTATTTACAGCTTTGCCATTCGGTCAACCTTGGTTTGACCACTAGTTCATGCTATTTTGTTCATATTGCATCCATAATTTCATCCAACTTCCACAATTCATTTTTAACTCATTTTAACTCCAAAAATTGTGAGATTTTTTGCATTAAACTCATGAATGTGTCTAGTTTTTTATGGTGAATTTTATTTAATTTTTCAGTGGCTGGATTTTAAATGATAATTATTTTCTTCACATGTGTGCATAAGTGATACATTGTGCCATTTCAATTGTGAAATACTCATGTCATATCCAATGAGCCTGAAATTTTTTGTGGTAAAACTAGACACATTGACCTTCATTTCCATATAAGGTTTGTGCATTTATCATTTGTGGATTGAGAGTTATGATTTTCTGAAGTTATGTGTTACATTTGGTTCTATACCATGATCATGCATTTTCCCAATTTTTGTTCACATGCTTCCTCTTCTCCAAATCACTTGAAATTTTGCATGGATGTTCTTTCACATGTCTAGTTTGTGTATGAATTTTCTTGGAATTAATCTTGCTGTTTTCCATTTGATTGAGAATTTTCTTCCATATTTGGTCATTTGTTGACTTTTTGTGCTATGCCTTGCCAAATCTTTTTGTGAAATTCTCAAATCTTATTGTATGATCATGAAATTTCATATGTGATAACTAGACATCTCAAGCTTTGCATTGGTGTTAATCTCATTCATTTCTCTTCTGTTTTCAAATTGATATGATTTTTTGAAGTTGACCCATGCTTGTTGACTTTCACCATGCTTACTTGAATTTGGTTTGACTTCATGATTTTCATTGATTGCCTTCCTCTCATCCAAATGGGATGAAATTTGACATGCTTACCATGCTATGTGTTAGGGTTGATCATAATTTATTTGGTGATTTTTGGAAAATGTTTAGATTGCTTTTAAGTTAAGTCTTGCTGTTGACTTCTGTGAGCTTCTGTTTGCCATGTTTTGACCTAATCTGTTCATGAAATGATGATAGTGATTGATATGGATGTGAACCCAATTGGTTGTGTTTCCTAATTGTTTGAACATGATTTTGGATACTTACCCCTTGCTGTCTTGACCTTCTCATTCACTTTTGACCCTAGGCTTGCCCTAGTGGTCCTGTTACTCACCTTTGAGTTTGTGATTTCAGGTTGACCATCAAATGGCCATTAAGACCAATTCTTTTGATTGAGCTTGCTCAAGTATCATTGTCTAACCTATTTGTTTTGTAGGTGGCTTGGCTCACATGCCATAGGCCTTGTGCCTTGCACATCCATGTGCCTCCAATTGACTGTTGGTTTCTGTTTCTGTTTGTTTCGTTTGAAGTTGCATACTAACATCTGCTTGACTGTTTCAGGTGCTTTAGTTGCTTAGTTCCTTGTGAACTTTTTGCTTTGCTTTGCTTGTATAAGCAATTTGCATTGAGGTATGTCTCTTTGTCTTCATGTAGTCTGGAAGACCTGGCCTGTTACTTGGCCAGGCAACTGTCTGAAGTCCTCCCTAAGAGGCAATGTTTGTGGATGTTTAACTTTGTCCTTGCATAGAGTCAAAGTCCTCCTAAGTGAAGAGGCAATTGGTGGAAGGTAGGGATACGCAATCTATCCCCCACTATTCAGTGTGTCATCTGCTTTGCTCACACCACTGTGTTGATGCATTACAGATACAAACCCAAGATCTTGTGCAATTGCACAGTTGAGTCAGTTTTAAATGTGTAGAAGGGTTCCCACTTTCTGAACCCACACATTCTTGTCTTGAGCTCTCCCTAGCCAGGGATAAGAGCTGTGAGGTCTCATCCTCACTTCATCCTTTCATCTGCTTCACCTTAGTCTCTCAATGGCAAGGTTAAGAGCACCTTTTACCCTATTCCAGTTGGCCCTAGTGCCTAACCCTTGTTTGAGCCTTTTGCTTGTGTATAGTGTGTGCTATCTGTGCTTGTAGGATTTGTTTGACTTGCTTCCTGTGCAAGATAGGATAGTTTGACTTGCTTCCTGTGCAAGATAGGTTAGTTTGACTTGCTTCCTGTGCAAGATAGGATTGTTTGACTTGCTTCCTGTGCAAGTTAGGATTAGTTTAGACTTGCTTCCTGTGCAAGTTAGGTTTTGCTTGGCTTGCTTCCTGTGCAAGTTAAGTGTGTGTGGCTTGCTTCCTGTGTGAGCCATGCTTAGGATAGGTTGGCCCTCGTGCCATTTAGCTAGAAACCATAACTTAGGGTTGATTTGCATGATAACATCTAGGCTCGAGTCGTAGTCTCCCTAGTTGTGTCTCCCTCTGTTATCTGGTTAGGCTAGACCTTTGTCCCTGCGTAGGGGAACTACATCGCCCTGATCTTCATACCAGATGAAGTATGTAGGCAGGAGATTGAGCTGATCTCTCCGGGCGCCCTTTTTCTTTTTGTGTGTTTGTCTGACCTTTGCTAGGCTCGAGTCTGTGACTCCTTAGCATTTGTTGTCTGTTTGAGTGTGTGCTTGACAGTTATAGGCTCGAGTCCCCGACTCCCTATTAACTTGTTGTGTTGTTGTGTGCTTGGAAGCTGACGTAAGTCCATCGAGTGGCATTTGGGTTCCAGTGTGCGTGTGTTTGGTTCGGATGCTGATGTAAGTCCAGCAATTGGCATTCAGGCTCCATGTTTGCCTTCTTGTGTGTTTGGTTCGGATGCTGATGTAAGTCCAGTGATTGGCATTCGGGCTCCACGTTTGCCTTTGCTTGTGTTTGTTTGTGTGCGTGTCAGCCGAGCTACGAATGCTCTGATTCTTCTCTCGTCCGAGAAGATACGTATGCATAGGATGCGATATCCTAGCGAGCATGTGTCGTTTCCCCAGTCCGAACTACTTCGACTCTGATGTCTATGCCTGATAGACTAAGTAGGCCCAGGATGCGGTATCCTGCCGAGTCAGTTTCAGTCAGTCTCTTTCCTTTCTTTCAGCCAGTGTGTGTGTGAATATTTGAGCAGTGTTTAGCAACCAATTTCCTTTCTAGTGTGCGTGGATCCCGTAGAGTACTACGGATGCGTAGGGGTGCTAATACCTTCCCTTCGCATAACCGACTCCCGAACCCATTCTCTTTGGTCGCGAGACCATGTTCTTTCCCAGGTTTACTTCGAGCGTTTCCTTTCCCTCTTTTGGGATAAATAACGCACGGTGGCGGCTCTGTTGTTCTTTCTTTTCCCGCCGGTTTTTCGCGCGATGCGACAGCTGGCGACTCTGCTGGGGATATAGAGAAGTTGACCTATGCTGGTCCATCTTCCCTGAGCGAGTCTCTCCTAGCGCTCTCTAGGTTAGGGTTTTGGTTGCTTTGTGCTGTGTTTATTTATTGCATTCATTATTTACTGTTTGCATTCATTGTCTATTGTTTGCATTTATGTTTGCATTAATGTTTGCATTTATTCATCTGTTCACCTGGCTAGTTGTTTGTTTCTCTCTGTGTGGGGGGGAAGAGTCAGTTGAGGTAAAAGGTCCAATACCCAGACCATGAGTGCAATCTAGGACGCCTAGGAATAGAGTGATTCATGGGAAGCGGGTGGTATGGCGCCACTTAGCGGAACATTGATATCACGAGCAGTTCAGACCCTGGTGGGATGCTGTCGTTACATACTCCGGGTGTGTATATGACAGTATTCTGCGAAAGGTTATTTATGCTGCGTTTCTCTCAGCCTTACCCTGGCCTAGACTACACCCGTGAGTGGGGAAGGGTTATTCATTACAGGTACCGTTCGTGACTTGGTTCTGTTGGTGACTTGGTTCTGATGGTGACTTTGTGTTCAGACAGTGTTCAGTTAACCTTAAGTGGGATTTATGTTCCGATTTTGACTGAAGCTTCGACCTAGTATCAGAGTTTGCACAACCAGCCAGCCGTGTCTGCATCATGTGCATCATAGCATATTTATTTTTCAAAAGAAACGCAATAAAAAAAAAAATCTAAAAAAAAAATCAAAAAAAAAAAAAAGGAAAAAAAAAAGAAAAAAAATAATCTCTGCATGCATATCATTTCTCAGGTACATTCCAGAGCTTGTCTACTGATAGAGATGGCAACGGTCCCCGAGCCGAAGCGGAAGACCTGTTCCTACAGCTTTCATCGTGAGCCGTTGACTTCACTGATTGAGTTGGGTAGCTTTGTGATAGATGATCGTCTGAAGAATTTCGTTGGACAGTATGGAGATATCTTGACAGTACTGAAGACAGTAGTGGATCCGGTGCCTCTGCAGACACTGCTACAGTTTTATGACCCAGAGCTCAGATGCTTCACTTTCCAGGATTTTCAGCTTGCACCTACTCTCGAGGAGTATTCTATCCTGTTGAGTATCCCAGTTCAGCACCAGACTCCCTTCTTAGACGTCCCAAAGGAGGTTGACTTTAGATTGATTGCCAGAGCTCTCCACTTGGGTATCAAGGAAGTCAGTGATAGTTGGAAGTCCAGTGGGGATGTTGTAGGATTGCCTTTGAAATTTCTGTTGAGGGTAGCTAGAGAAGAAGCAGAGAAGGGAAGTTGGGAAGCCTTTCATGCTCAGTTGGCCGTCATGATCTATGGGATCGTCTTGTTTCCGAGTATGCCGAATTTTGTTGACTATGCTGCAGTCAGTATTTTCATTGGAGGAAATCCAGTTCCTATTCTATTGGCTGACACTTACTATGCTATTCACAGTAGGCATGGTAAGGGTGGGGCTATCAGGTGTTGTCTCCCACTTTTGCTCAGATGGTTCTTGTCTCTTCTGCCAGTCAGTGGACCTTTTGTGGATGCTCAGAGCACGCATAAATGGACTCAGAGGGTTATGTCTCTTACCTCCTATGATATCAGGTGGCAATCTTACCGGATGGATGTGCGTAACGTCATTATGAGCTGTGGAGGATTCCGTAATGTGCCACTCATAGGGACTAGGGGTTGCATCAATTACAACCCGGTTCTTTCTCTTCGCCAGTTGGGGTTTGTGATGAAAGGAAGACCACTTGAGGCTGAAGTAGCTGAGAGTGTGCATTTTGAGAAGAAGAGTGACCCGGCTAGATTGGAGCAGATGGGGAGAGCTTGGAAGTCTATTGGTGTGAAAGATGGATCCGTCTTGGGGAAAAAGTTTGCCATAGCCATGCCTGATTACACTGATTGGGTCAAGAAGAGAGTGGAAACTTTGTTGTTACCCTACGATAGGATGGAGCCGTTGCAGGAGCAACCACCTTTGGTTCTTGCTGATAGTGTGCCTGCTGAGCACTATAAGCAAGCCCTGATGGAGAATCATCGTTTGAGGGAGAAGGAGCAAGATACCCAGATGGAGTTGTACAAAGCTCAGGCTGATAAGCTGCACTTGGCCCATCAACTCAGGGAGGTGCAAGGAGAAGATGCTGGCAGACTGAGAAGCAAGAAGAGATCCTATGAGGAGATAGAGTCTATGTTAGATGCGGATCATAGGGAATGTCTGAGGCTGCAGAGAGCAGAAGCCGGTTATCAGAAGAAGATCAGAGACTTGGAGAAGCAACTCAAAGATAAAGACGCTCAGTTGAAGAAGGAAGTAGAGTTGAGACAGAAATCAGAGGACCACCTTGGAGGAGAAGTCTTGGAGCTCAGAAGACAGTTGAAAGAGAAGATCACTCCTTTACCAGATTGTTCAGAATGCTCACTGTTGATCGACCAGTGTCATTACCTGAAGACCCTCATTCCGGAAGAACGTCTGTCTTAGTTTGTATCTCTGATTGTATTTTGTTGAGAATCACCTCCAGGCTTGTTGGATGGGATTCATTTGCGTGTAAGCCATCTCTTGGATCTTTTTGTTGAGAGTCACCTCCAGGCTTGTTGGATGGGATTCTTTTTCTTTGTATGTTGTTTATTCAGATATTCTGTTGACATTGGTTGTATGCCTTTTCACCCTTATGTATGTATAAGGATGTCAGCATTTCCTTGTATCTGTTTGTTCTCTTGTTGCTGCAGGTTGCCATCTTTTCAGGATGGGTCAGGCTCTTTGAATGCCTGAGAAATGAGCATATCATGTGCATCATACGCATCATTAGCATCATACTCATATCATTTTGCATAACAGGTGTTCTTGGTCGTGACTTCTCACTCTGGTTCCTGTTTTAGGCAGGATAGCTGATCAACGTCCGCACCGCTACTCAACAAGACTGAATCAACAGAGAAGCATGGATCAATTTCAAGCTGAGTTGGCTGAGATGAAGGCTAGCATGGCCCAGTTTATGAATATGATGCAAGGGGTTGCGCAAGGTCAAGAAGAACTTCGAGCTATGGTTCAGAGACAAGAGGCTGCAAATCCACCGATCAACCATGCTCCGCCAGAGGGAGGCCCAGTCGATGATAACAATATTGCTGCTGCTGTACCCGTCAACAACTATGCTGTAGGTGATGAGTTAGGGGGTATTCGAATCAACGGTCAACCTATTGTTCCAGATGCCGCTAATGCCAGAGTAGTCCGTGCTCCGGCCCGTAATCCTGTTCCGATTGTTGACAGACAAGAGGATTTGTTCTCTCTGCTCAGTGAAGACGAAGACGTTCTGGGAAGGGTTAATGAGAGAGACCGCAAAGTTGAGGCTCTTGCTGAAAAGATCCGTGCTATGGAAAGTCAGAATTCTCTTGGTTTTGATGTTACTAATATGGGGTTGGTTGAAGGTTTGAGAATCCCTCACAAGTTCAAGGCACCGTCATTCGACAAATACAACGGTACTTCTTGCCCTCGCACCCATGTGCAGGCTTACTACAGGAAAATCTCTGCGTATACCGATGATGAAAAGATGTGGATGTATTTTTTCCAAGATAGTCTATCTGGGGCTTCTTTGGACTGGTACATGGAATTGAAGAGAGATTCGATCCGATGCTGGAGAGATCTGGGTGAAGCGTTCCTCAGACAGTATAAGCACAACATGGACATGGCGCCTAGCCGGACTCAGCTGCAGAGTCTATGTCAAAAATCCAATGAAAGCTTCAAGGAGTATGCCCAGAGGTGGCGTGAACTGGCTGCTAGAGTTCAACCCCCTATGCTGGAGAGGGAGTTGACAGATATGTTTATTGGTACTCTTCAAGGTGTGTTTATGGACCGGATGGGGAGTTGCCCGTTCGGTAGTTTTTCTGATGTTGTCATTTGTGGAGAAAGGACTGAGAGTCTAATCAAAGCTGGTAGGATCCATGATGCTGGTTCCTCGTCTTCATTAAAGAAACCCTCCTCTGGGGCACCTCGCCGTAGAGAAGGAGAGACCAATGCTGTACAGCACAGAGGGGGTGTGTACAGAACAAATGCTAACAGAGATCAATATCGTCCAGTAGCTGCAGTGACTATTCCGGCACCTCAACCTCGTCAACAACAACAACCAAGAGTTCAACAACCGCAACAACAACAACAACAGCAACGTCCTTATCAGCCTAGGCAGAAATTACAGGCTGATAGAAGATTTGATCCTCTGCCCATGTCCTACGCAGAGTTACTACCCGAACTACTCAAGTTGGGGATGATTGAGTTGCGTACAATGGCTCCGCCTACAGTGCTGCCTCCTGGCTATGATGCTAATGTTAGATGTGACTTTCATTCTGGGGCACCAGGCCACCATACTGAGAAGTGTCGAGCTCTCCAGCACAAGGTTCAAGATTTGATCGATGCCAAGGCAATCAACTTCGCTCCAGTGCCTAACGTCGTAAACAACCCTATGCCTCAGCATGGTGGGCATAGAGTGAACAATATTGAAGGGAAAGAAGCTGAAGATCTGGTTGTTAATGTTGATGATGTTCAGACTTCTCTGCTAGTTGTGAAGTGCCGTCTGCTGAATGGGGGTGTCTACCCGGGCTGTGATGAAAATTGTTTGGGCTGTGCAGAATCTGAGAATGGTTGCGACCAGTTGAGGACCGGTATCCAGGGTATGATGGATGAAGGTTGTTTGCAATTCAGTAGGGCTGTAAAGGATCGTGGAACAGCGTCAACTATCACCATTTACTTTAAACCGTCTGAAGAACGTGGACAAAGGGTCGTTAGTGCACCTGCAGCAGATGGTACCCCAGTTACCATTCCCGTGCCTGTAACCATCAGTGTTCCAACTACTGCCGTTGCGCCTGAAAGAAGGGCTGTTGAGAATAGTAGAGCCGTGCCGTGGAAGTATGATAATGCTCACCGCAGTTACAGAAGGGCTGAAAGTCAGACAAAACCAGTGAATCAAACTCCAGTGACAATTGGTTTACTGAATAGAGTTCCTGCAACTTTTGGTCCGGCTGTGGATAATGTAGGGGGTCCAGGAGGTTTTACCAGAAGCGGTCGTCTGTTCGCACCGCAGCCTTTGAGGGACAATAATGCTGAAGCTCTCGCCAAAGCAAAGGGTAAGCAAGCTGTGGTTGAGGAAGAACCTGTTCAGAAAGAAGCGCCCGAGGGGTCGTTTGAGAAGGACGTGGAGGAGTTTATGAAGATAATCAAGAAGAGTGACTACAAGATTGTGGATCAGTTGAATCAAACTCCGTCCAAGATTTCTATACTTTCACTGTTGATGTGCTCTGAGGCACACCGTAATGCCTTGCTGAAGATGTTGAATCTGGCTTACGTGCCTCAGGAGATTTCTGTCAATCAACTGGAGGGTGTGATGGCCAATGTGAGCACCAGGCATGGTGTAGGTTTCACCAACCTGGACTTACCACCTGAAGGGCGAAACCATAACAAAGCCTTGCACATCACCATGGAGTGCAAGGGGGCAGTGTTGTCTCACGTATTGGTAGACACCGGGTCGTCGCTGAATGTGTTGCCTAAGCAGATTCTGAGGAAGATTGATGCGGAAGGGTTTGTGCTTAATCCCAGTGACCTGATCGTTCGTGCTTTCGACGGATCCAAACGTTCTGTGTGTGGGGAAGTTACCTTGCCTGTGAAGATAGGTCCTGAGGTATTCGATATCATCTTCTATGTTATGGACATCCAGCCTGCCTATAGTTGTTTGTTGGGGCGTCCATGGATTCATGCAGCAGGGGCAGTCTCGTCGACTCTCCATCAAAAGCTCAAGTATGTCTGGAACGGTCAGATTGTGACTGTGTGCGGTGAAGAAGAGATTCTGGTGAGTCATCTATCCTCGTTCAAATATGTTGAGGTGGATGGCGAGATCCACGAAACCTTATGCCAGGCGTTTGAGACTGTGGCTCTTGAGAAAGTGGCGTACGCTGAGCAGAAGAAGCCAGGTGCTTCAATTACTTCTTACAAGCAGGCTAAGGAGGTTGTTGATTCTGGCAAAGCTGAAGGCTGGGGCAAGATGGTGGATTTGCCAGTTAAAGAAGACAAATTTGGCGTTGGTTACGAGCCTCTCCAAGCAGAGCGGAATGGTCAAGCGGGTCCGAGTACCTTTACCAGCGCTGGGCTGATGAATCATGGTGACGTCTCCGCAACCGGTAGTGAAGACTGTGACAGCGATTGTGATCTGGACAACTGGGTTCACCCGTGTGCACCAGGGGGGTCTATCAACAACTGGACGGCTGAAGAAGTGGTTCAAGTTACTCTTCTGACAGAGTAATTTTCTGTTGTTTTGTCATTTTGCATGAAAATCCTACGTTCTGCCCAAGGCGTAGTGATTCATTTTTGTAGGGCCTCATCATGTTTTGAATGATTATCATTAATGAAGGACATTTTTTGAACAAATTTTGTGATCCCTGTCTTTCTGTTTTCTGTTTTCACTTCTTTAAAAAAAAAAAACAATAAAAATGGCAATGTTTTTTGTTTTTTGTGACTTTTTGAACTCTTTTTCTAAAACAAAGCATTAAACATGCAGAAGCGACCTTATGGCATTCACTATGAACAGTTCTGTTATGGCTCAGTATGATTTCGATAATCCCATCTACCAAGCTGAAGAGGAGAGTGAGGAAGACTGTGAACTCCCTGCAGAATTGGCCAGATTACTGAAGCAGGAGGAAAGGGTCATCCAACCTCATCAGGAGGAGTTGGAAACTATTAATTTGGGTACTGAGGACGACAAAAAGGAAATCAAGATTGGGGCTGCTTTAGAGGACTCTGTCAAGAGGAGGCTGATTGAGATGCTGAGAGAATATGTGGAAGTGTTCGCCTGGTCGTATCAAGATATGCCTGGTTTAGATACAGACATTGTGATGCATCGATTACCTCTTAGGAAGGATGTCCTTCGGTCAAGCAGAAGCTTCGTAGAACGAGTCCTGACATGGCAACTAAGATCAAGGAAGAGGTTCAGAAGCAGTGGGATGCAGGTTTTCTGGCTGTTACCAGTTATCCACCGTGGGTGGCCAACATCGTTCCTGTGCCGAAGAAGGATGGTAAAGTCAGAATGTGTGTCGATTACCGGGATTTGAATAGAGCGAGTCCGAAAGATGATTTCCCATTACCTCACATTGATGTATTGGTTGATAATACGGCTCAATCCTCGGTATTCTCTTTCATGGATGGTTTCTCCGGATATAATCAGATCAAGATGGCGCCAGAGGACATGGAAAAGACGACATTCATTACACCTTGGGGCACGTTCTGCTATAAGGTGATGCCATTTGGGCTAAAGAATGCTGGTGCTACCTATCAGAGGGCAATGACGACTCTCTTTCATGACATGATGCACAAAGAAATTGAAGTGTACGTAGATGATATGATTGCGAAGTCGCAGACAGAAGAGGAGCACTTGGTTAATTTGCAGAAGCTGTTTGATCGGTTGAGAAAGTTCAAGCTGAGGTTGAATCCGAACAAGTGTACGTTTGGGGTGAGATCAGGGAAGCTGTTAGGCTTCATTGTCAGTGAGAAAGGGATTGAGGTTGATCCAGCTAAAGTCAAAGCTATTCAAGAGATGCCTGAACCGAAAACGGAGAAGCAAGTCCGTGGGTTTTTAGGGAGGTTGAACTACATTGCAAGGTTCATATCTCACCTAACTGCCACATGTGAACCAATTTTCAAACTGCTCAGAAAGAATCAGGCGATCAAGTGGAATGATGATTGTCAGAAAGCTTTTGACAAGATAAAGGAGTATTTACAGAAACCTCCAATCCTTATACCTCCAGTTCCAGGGAGACCTCTGATAATGTACCTGTCAGTGACTGAGAACTCGATGGGGTGTGTATTGGGACAGCATGACGAGTCTGGTCGAAAAGAGCATGCCATATACTACCTTAGCAAAAAGTTTACCGACTGTGAAACAAGATATTCACTGCTCGAGAAAACTTGCTGTGCTTTGGCCTGGGCTGCTCGCCGACTGAGACAGTATATGTTGAACCATACTACCTTATTGATTTCTAAGATGGATCCAGTGAAGTACATCTTTGAGAAACCAGCTCTCACCGGACGAGTTGCTCGTTGGCAGATGATCTTAACAGAGTATGACATTCAGTACACGTCACAGAAGGCCATCAAAGGTAGTATTCTGTCAGACTATCTTGCCGAACAACCGATTGAAGATTATCAGCCTATGATGTTTGAATTCCCTGATGAGGACATCATGTATCTGAAGATGAAAGACTGCGAAGAGCCTCTTGTCGAAGAAGGACCGGACCCGAATGACAAGTGGACACTGATGTTTGATGGGGCTGTGAATATGAATGGTAATGGTGTTGGGGCAGTATTGATCAATCCTAAAGGTGCTCATATACCTTTTTCTGCCAGATTGACGTTTGACGTCACCAACAACGAAGCTGAGTATGAGGCTTGTATCATGGGGATAGAGGAAGCCATTGATCTGAGGATCAAAACACTTGATATATTTGGAGATTCAGCTCTAGTGGTCAATCAAGTCAACGGAAATTGGAATACGAATCAGCCGCATTTGATTCCGTATAGAGATTACACCAGAAGAATACTGACGTTCTTCAAGAAAGTGAAGTTGTATCATGTCCCCCGGGATGAGAATCAGATGGCTGATGCCCTTGCTACTTTGTCATCTATGATCAAAGTTCATTGGTGGAATCATGTGCCGCATGTTGCGGTGAATCGACTTGAGAGGCCTGCATATGTGTTCGCAGCCGAGTCTGTTGTGACTGATGAGAAGCCGTGGTATTATGACATCAAGAATTTCCTCAAGACTCAAGAGTACCCTGAAGGTGCGTCGAAGAATGACAAGAAAACCCTGAGGAGGCTAGCTGGAAGCTTCTATTTGAATCAGGATGATGTGCTATACAAAAGGAACTTTGACATGGTCTTGCTCAGATGCGTGGATAGACACGAAGCGGACATGCTAATGCAAGAAGTTCATGAAGGTTCCTTCGGTACTCATGCCGGCGGTCATGCAATGTCGAAGAAATTGCTGAGAGCTGGTTATTACTGGATGACTATGGAATCCGATTGTTTCAAGTATGCTCGGAAGTGCCATAAGTGTCAAATCTATGCTGATAAGGTGCACGTACCACCAAGCCCTCTGAATGTCATGAATTCGCCTTGGCCGTTTGCCATGTGGGGCATTGATATGATTGGGAAGATTGAGCCTACTGCTTCGAATGGACATCGCTTCATCTTGGTAGCGATTGACTATTTCACCAAATGGGTGGAAGCAGCTTCCTATGCTAATGTTACCAAACAAGTGGTTGCTCGGTTCATCAAGAAAGAAATCATATGTCGTTACGGAGTTCCTGAGAGAATCATCACTGACAATGGTTCGAATCTCAACAACAAGATGATGAAAGAGCTTTGTAAAGATTTCAAGATCGAACATCACAATTCTTCTCCTTACAGACCGAAGATGAATGGTGCTGTGGAAGCGGCGAACAAGAATATCAAGAAGATTGTGCAGAAGATGGTCGTTACGTACAAGGATTGGCATGAGATGCTGCCTTTCGCTTTGCATGGGTACCGTACCTCAGTACGTACGTCGACCGGGGCAACCCCTTACTCCCTTGTGTATGGTATGGAAGCTGTCCTACCTGTTGAAGTGGAGATTCCTTCTCTGAGAGTTTTATTGGATGTCAAGCTGGACGAAGCCGAGTGGATTCGAACAAGGTTTAACGAATTGAGCCTTATTGAGGAGAGACGGTTAGCAGCTGTATGCCATGGACAGTTGTATCAGAGAAGGATGAAGCGAGCCTTTGATCAGAAAGTGCGTCCTCGAAGCTATCAAGTCGGTGATCTAGTTTTGAAGAGGATCCTCCCTCCCGGTACAGATAACAGGGGCAAATGGACTCCTAATTATGAAGGTCCGTATGTTGTGAAGAAGGTATTCTCCGGTGGAGCCTTGATGCTTACAACTATGGATGGTGAAGATTTTCCGTCTCCTGTCAACTCAGATATAGTCAAAAAATACTTCGCATAAATTGACCCGCTGGACAAAAGAAAAAGAGTCCAGGCAAAAAATAGGCATCCCGTCGAACCAAGAAAACAGAAAGGAAAGGTTCGGGCAAAAATTAGGGATAAAATAGAAAAATTGTACACCCGGTAAGTCGAAAACCCGCAAGGGCGGCTTAGGCAAAAATGGGTATCCCGGTGGATTGAAAACCCGAAAGGGCGATCCAGGAAAAAATTAGGGATTAAAGCGAAGACTACAGTCTGAGTTGTCTGTACTTCATCAAGCTTTATCGTCTGCCATCTCGAAAGATGTGATCCGTCCAGTCATTCTTCTCAGAAAGCAAGGAGTTGGGAGGAAAACTGATGATCTGTGAGTTATAACAGAATTGGGAAATAGTGGATGCCGTGTCCACGTTGCCATTAGGATAGATTTTTTTCTTTTGTGCGCAATTACCTCTTTCTAGGAATTGCTTCCTAATGTATTTGCCTCTTCAGGCACTTTTTCAATCAATAAAAGTCGTTATTCAGATAAATAGTTTTCTGGTTGTTATTTTTACTGTCTTGTTTGCAAAATGTCCGAATTTTTGATAAGCATTGCATGTAAAAAACATGAAGACTACACAACAATTTGCAGGATGATGAAACATTTGAAAATTATTTTGAATGTTGAGGACACTTGAGCGTATCTTGTCCATATATCCCCTGGGGGCATTTTGTTGTGCTGTTTTTCAGATTAGCGTCTGTGAGGACGTTTCCTCAACAGATACTTTCCCCAAGCAAGTTTGGAGGCCATCAGAGCTATGTTCCCCTGCGAAGACGTCTGTGGATAGTGCCTTCTGTTCCCCAACAGATCTGAGGATTGCCTATCCCCAGCAGGCCTGTATTTGCCATTTCCTCCCCGAGTGAGGCAGGTTCATCAAAATTTATCTCCAACACTTATTCTAGCTGTGGACTGAAGGATATCCCCGGCGGAGTTTACCCTTCCCCAGCAGCAGTGCTCTTCTTCAACAGGAGTGTGAAGTCGCTTTACCATTCCTCAAGCAGAGTTCCCCGCAGAGTATTTCCCCAAGAGGAGTCTCCCCACAGAGTCAGAGTATCTGATCATTTCGGCTCCCTAGCCAGGGTTCATTTGCATTTGGCATGTAGTAATCATTGCATCCTCAAATTGCGTAGCATTCCCATTCAATATGGAGCATTACGCCATAGAAAAATTCAAACATATGCATTCATGTGTTAACCACATCAGACTGTATCCCCGGCAGAGGCGGATCATTTCATTCAACACCAGCACAGCAAATCTGCTACAGTTGCTCTTGACAGCATTCAGAATTGTTTATCCCCACAGAGGTTTATTTCCTCACCCGATGGTGACAGAGGTTTATTTCCTCACCCGATGGTGACAAGGGTTTATTTCCTCACCCGATGGTGACAGAAAGTTTGTTTTTCCTCAGTAAGACCCCCAGCGAGTGGTCAACCTTGCCTTGACATATCTCAGATGTCGTTCTTGTGATACCAGTAAGTGTCATGCTAGCACCCACGTGTATTTTCTTTGTTTGGTGTCGGTAAACACCGTTGTTTCGGTGTCTGTAAACATCGAGTTTTCTCTCCAGTCATCAGTAAATGTCTGGTCATCATTGTTTGGTGTCGGTAAACACCATTGTTTCGGTGTCTGTAAACATCGGATATTTTATCCAGTCATCAGTAAATGTCTGGCCATCTTTTTTTTGGTGTCTGTAAACACCATTGTTTCGGTGTCTGTAAACATCGAGTCTCACCCCAGTCATCAGTAAATGTCTGGTTATTATTGTTGGTGTCGGTAAACACCATTGTTTCGGTGTCTGTAAACATCGAGTTTTTCCCCAGTCATCGGTAAATGTCTGGTCATTTTTTGATGTCGGTAAACATCATCTTTCGATGTCGGTAAACGTCGAGTCTCATCCCAGTCATCGGTAAATGTCTGATAATTCCCAGCTAGAAATCCCCAGTAGAGTCATCCGTAAATGTCCTATCTGGTTTCCGGTTGCAAATATTTGTATCTCCCCACTAAATTTCTCATTCCCAGTCATCGGTAAATGTCTGGTCATTTCTTTGGATGTCGGTAAACATCACCTTTCGATGTCGGTAAACGTCGAGTCTCATCCCAATCATCGGTAAATGTCTGGTCAACAAAATCAAAATCCCCAGAAGTCGTCGGTAAACGTCTTGTCTGGTATCACCACAAAGATTTTGTTCCTCCCCGAGCGGAGACGCCATCGGTAAATGGCCCAGTTTTCTTCGATATCGGTAAATATCGAATTCCCAGTTGCAGCATGCCATCGGTAAATGGCCTTGCTAGAGTTGACATCGGTAAATGTCTAGTTTCTTTGAAGTAGCCATCGGTAAATGGTCTTGCTTCCTTTCAACATCAAATTTGTTTTCCCAGCAGCCATCGGTAAATGGTTGTGCTGAAGTTGATATCGGTAAATATCAAAGTTTCCAGTTTTAACCATCGGTAAATGGTTTTGCTTTTCAGAAGTTTGTTTTCCCCAGCCGCCATCGGTAAATGTTCGTGCTGAAGCTGATATCTGTAAATGTCAAGTTTCCAGTTCTCCAACCATCGGTAAATGGTTTTTGCTTTTGCTGAAGCTGTCAATTGCAGTCGTCATCGGTAAATGACGTGGTTCTTCTTGTATCATATCCAGCTAGTGCAAATTCTACGGTTCTTTGGTATTCAATCCCTGTTTACCCTGAAAGTCTGACAGCCGCTGCTATCATCCGTTCGGGTTCCCAGCTGATTGAATAGGGGCAGCTGTAGCACCTCAAATTTGCACCTACCATTATACATACATTTTCATATTAGGTCATAGCATATCATGATCCATTGCATAGCATTTGCATTGTTCCCAGTTGCCTCAAGAGCAAGCAATCAGGAATTAGGTCAAACTAATCTCCTGATCAGTCAACCAAGCAAACAAAGGAATTTCTCATTGAATCAAGGCCTTGGGGTTTGTCCAACAAGTTCACATGGCTTGGAGGTCTATTTGAAGTATTTTTGGTCAAGGGTTGAGGGCTCAGAGGTCAGTAGTTCATACACAGACAGTCAAAAGTCAAAGAAAGTCAACTGTCAGTCAAAGCAGCGGATGGTGGTCATTCTTGTGGAATTTGGGCACCATGGTCAATAATCAAGAGTTCATACAACTTGGGACATCATTTGAAGTCAAGTCCTCAAGGAATTAGGGTTTGGAAGTCATCAGTCAATGCACAATCAGACAGAAAACCCTAAAAGTCAACTGTTGGTCAACTGTCCATTTAATCAGTGATTGGATGATTGGAATTGGTTTGTGAGAGTTCATTCATGTCCAAATAGTCATCATACATCATGCCAAACACCATCATGGAAGAATTTGAAGCCAGATCATGAATTTCCCAAAACGGAAACTGGGCCTGTAACTGAAACCTGCCATAAATGGAAAGTTTTGATCCTCAAACTTACATCATGATACAAGCCTCAAATGAATTTTTGCCCAACATGAAAGTTGAAGATCTTGTTCTCCCATTTCCAAAAAGTCCTAGAACTCTCAATTCCCATGTGTGGTTGGCAAGTTATGATCGAATCGATTTCAGAAAATCTTGAACTTCAGAAGGCCATATCTCTCAAACCGTTTGGCCAATTTTGGTGGGGTTTTTTCCTACAAGTCACATTTGATCCCCCCTTTCCAAAAATATAAATTTCATGAGCCAAAACTTCACCAATCAAAATGGCATATTTTGACCTTTTGCATTTAAATGTAAGTTTGACCAAGAGTTGACTTTTTGATTTAAACATTTTTTCAACATTTGGCCAATTGGGACAGCTCATAAATGTCATTTAGAAGGTGTTTGCAAAGTCAAAATATGCAGCACATGTGAATATTGCTTGGTTGCTTGAATTACAAGAAAGGTACAAATGCACCATACTTGTCCATGCCTTGCCTTGTACCTCAAGAGGACAGCAATTATGCAGCATTCTTGATCATTCTTCTGTCACTTTTGAGGCCTTGTAGTGCAGCCATACTCCAATAGTACCTATGGCCATGTTTGCTTACTTGAATTTTGGAAAATGAGTACAAACCAACCATACCTCCATGCCTTAATTTGTACTGTCCAATAGCAGTTTGGACAACACCTTTTTTCTGTCAAGAGAAAAGGTCATGGCAACCAACAAGAGAACAAAAGGTTTTTTTTGGACCTGGCCTTGCATTTTCTAAAGTGGTCCAAACACAAGAGAACAAAGCCAAGTAACCATGCCATATACCATGACAGCAGACCTTTCACTTTCTTTCGGTCATGAGTAATGCCAACAGCAGGAGAAAAACCATCTTGATGCATCATTTTGCTTTGCATTTTTCAAAGTTTTCACAGCCACACGACCAAAACCTCTCTTCTCTCAAAAATTGCATTTCTGCACTAAAGGATTTTCTGCATAAAAACTCCAAAAACCCTTGAACATCTTTGGTTCCCTCATGATCCAACCAACCTTTGGAAACTTTTTGGATCTTTAATCATCAGCTAGAGCTTCATTTTCTCACTCTGTTTTCACCAAGCTCAGCTATGGCAGTTGTGAACTCGAGCTGGATTTGAGCTGTTTGAGTCAAGCTACTTCATCATCCATCACTACAGAGCTTAAAGGCCAACTGTTTGAGCTTAAATCAACCAATACACCACTGCTTCACATTTTCTTCAAAAACAAGTAAGTGAATCGACATCCTTTATTTGCTGTGCCATGATGTATTTCTGATAGATCCTTTTGAGCTGGTTTTAATGAACTAAAGCACGATTGATTTGGTTGTGTTTTGGCCAAGAAATCTTGATTTTTTCATTTTTGTGTACAAGTGCATTCTCCATCGATTTGCTCACATGGTTGTGATTTCATGAAAACCCTTGCTATATGATGCTTGTGTTTAGTTTGATGATGCTATTGGTGCAATTAATTTTGAGTTATGAGCATTTTGATTTTCCTGCTTACATGAAAATGATGATCATGCTGTTACCTTAAAACCCTAATTCTGTCCAGAGGTTTCTCACTGTTAATGTTTGTTTGGTGGATGGTTGATGTTGCTTGATGGTCACTATGCCATGACATTGTGTGTTTGTGTTTGAAACTTGTTGGATGTTGATGAATCATAAACATGAAATTGGTGCTGCTTACCCTGCTAAGTGATTTTTGTTTTCTTTGATGTTGATTAAGCATGAGATGAGTTTATGCAGGCTGCTGTTTAAACCCTAGTCTTCCAGAAGCCTACATGAATTTAGTGGCTTACTATTGTTTTAGTTGTGTGAGAGCCAATACTATGTTATGCCCTGCTGTTGTTATTGGTATTTGCATGATCATTTGTTACTGCTATGCTGAAAATGATGTGTACCCCTGCTGTTTGGCTGCCTTAAGCTGCCAAGGAAATCTCATGAATATGATGTATGCTGTTGTTCATGATTGGTGGTTTGAATGATGATTAGTGATGAATACATGTTACCATGCTGCTAAACCATGCTGCTAAACCCTGCCATGATAAATCCTGTGATTTTTTCCAGAAAACTAGATCATGTATGTTGGCTGATGTTTGTCTGTTGGTGTTAGAAGTTTGTTTTGATGTTGGTAACTACACAATGAACATGCCCTGCTATTAAACAATGAACCATGCCTAGAAAATCCATGTGAATCATGTTTGAATGCTGTTTGATTGGTTGTTTATTTGTTGGAATTTCAATTGATTACTTGATGCTGTCAGTGCCCTGCTGTTTGAAAAACCTTTAAACTTGCTTGTAAAATCCACATGATTGATGTTTGGTTGTGTTGGTCGTGGTTGCTTGACTCATGTATTGTTACATGTTGCTGTTCATTTGTTGTTGTTTCTGGTTGATTGATCAAGCTGAATGATGAGCCATTGCTGTTGTTTGTTTTGTTTTGGATCGATACCATGAACTTGATGCATTGCCCTGCTGTTTTGAGTTTGTTTGTTGGACTTCATTTTGATCAATTGCATGAAGTTACATGAGTTTGAATGCTGAATGCCAATGCTGCTGTCCAAACCTGATGTTATATCCAAATAAACTCCCATGATCATGTTGTTTTGCTGTTAATGTTTATGGCCATGCTCGATTGTTTGATGCTGGATGTTTTTGCTCATGTCAATGGATTATGCTGTTTGAAAATGAATGTTGTTATGCTATCAACCATGCTGCAAATTGATGATGAATACATGAGCATGCCCTGCTATTAAACCATGAACATTGTCCAGAAAATCTATGTGAATGATGAATGTTGCTGTTGTTTGGGTGCTGTTTGAATGATGATGATGTTTGCTGCTGTTGTTTTTAAAACCAAAGCAACATCAAAGGGCAGGTTGGATCATTTCTTCTGTCATAAAAAAAACCAATTGCAGCCACAAACCACTTGGCCATTGCTCTCCCACACCAATACATAAAACAGAACTTTCAGTCCCCCATTTTTTCTGTCATAAGAAACCACAACAGCAACTGCTAACAGGAGATTTCAAAACTTCATTTTTTTTCCTGTCATGAACAAATAACAACCAAACTTCTCATTTTTTTGCATTTTAAATTTTCTGTAAAACACCTTAAGGTTGCCAAGCTTGGCACTGTTATGTCACCATCATTTTCATCATGTTAAACCAACCAAACCAGAAGAACTTCTAGCAGCAGCCTTGTCTATCATTACAAAACTTGGCCAACCTAACCAAAACAACACACTGCAGACTTGACTCATCCACTCGGCTTTGGCATCCTTGCAAAAAAACCTGTCATAACTTGCCTTGCCATCACAATCCTCTCACCTATTTTTGAAACTAACAGTCAAAGACCAAACACTTGTCCTCTCAATTTTCTCCCAAGTCTCACTTTACCATTTCATTTTTTGAAATCCCACCACAAAGCAACCTAGCAGCAAACTGGACTCCTCTTTTCCTGTCAAGACCAAGCATTAATTAGCAGAAAAAAATTGGTTAACACACTGCACTGCATTCAGGCTGCCTTTGGCATTTCAAAATTTGCTGTCAAAAACCACTAGGAACCAAACCCTGCATTGGCATAGCTTCCACCCTCATTTTCCTGTCACAAACAGCCAACCAACTTCCCATTCTCCATAACCTCACTTGCAAAAAAAACCAAGCCTTGCCATTTGCATCATTTTCTGTCATACACACACACATAGAACAAACAACCATACCACAAAAAACACTTTGGCATTTTCTCTTCTAGGGTCTGTCACAATACTGCAGCAGGGAGAGGACTTTGGCAATTGCTCAAAACAAAAACACTGCTGCAGCAAACCACACTCACTCCAACTCACCTGCTACATTGCATTTTCTGACCAAGTTTCAACACAACTCAAACTTTGCCAAACAAAAGGCAATTTTGGAACAGCAAATGAGAAGCCCCCTCTTCCTGTCATGAGAAACTAACAGGCCAAACACTTGCCTTCTCATCCTTTTCAAACCTCCACCACCTTGCTTTGCATTCTCCCTTTCCTTTTCCAAGCCTCCAAATGACATAAATCCTGCTATTTGGCATATCACTCCTCCTGTTCAAAACAAGTAGACCTAAACCTAACTTGCCTTGCACAATGCTCCTCACTACCTGTCATGAGTAACAGCCAAGCCAACAGGACCAACACACACACCCTTAGCCATCCCTCAAGGAAAAACCTGCTAACTGCCTTTGCCCTCACCTGGTATTCCTGTCCAAGACCATTAACAGACCAAGCACACTTCATTCATTCAAACAAAAAACCTCACTTGCATTTTCTGTCCAAGTTTTCCAAACAGCTCGAACCTGGCCTTGCCACAACCACATAACAGCATTCACTATCATTTGCACTTTGCTCAAAACAGGTCCAAAACACACAACTTCATTCACCTCCATTCCCAATCTTGGCATTTTGCAAATTTTGTCAAAAGAACATACAAGACCAAACCTTGACCTGTAGCAACAACTTCTAACAGTAGAGGTTCATCATGACCTAACTTAACCAACAAGTTTCATCACTCCAAACCATTATCTTCATCAGTACTGAGCTACATCATCAAAACCATAGCTGTTTCTTCCATTTCTTCAAAAACAAGTAAGAGATCGAATCTTCTATTTCTCAAAACCATGCAATGTTTAACATAGGGCCTAGCATGCTGATTGCAATGAAGTTTGTCTTGTGTGATTTGGTTGAATAGAATGTTAGAAATCTGAAAAATAAGATTGATGATCCTTTGTATTTTTGTTCGAATCTCTCTCCATGCTGTGTTATACTGAAAAATAATGATGGATTTGCATTCACCATGCTTGAATGAACCTTTTGGTATGCCATTTAGTCATTTCTGGAATCTTTTGTTCATAGGCCAAAGTTTGATGTTCATGCTTTTTTTGCTCGATTCATGCACATGTTGATGTTTCGTGGAAAATTAATGTTGGATTGTTGTTCACCTTGCCTTGCTAGTCATGTCCATGTATTCATCTGGGATTTCTGGAAAAATTTTATCAAACACGATTTTGATGATGTTGATGTTCATGTTGCCAAGCCTAAACCCTAATTCCCTTTTTAAAAAAAAAACCAGAAAGCTCAATGATGATTGGCTGTTGTTGTTTTCGTCACTATTCCATTGAACATGAGCCAATAGGAACATTTCCCTTGCCCCTCCAAAACTCAGTCGTTTTGATAAGTGGCATGCTTATTTACAGCTTTGCCATTCGGTCAACCTTGGTTTGACCACTAGTTCATGCTATTTTGTTCATATTGCATCCATAATTTCATCCAACTTCCACAATTCATTTTTAACTCATTTTAACTCCAAAAATTGTGAGATTTTTTGCATTAAACTCATGAATGTGTCTAGTTTTTTATGGTGAATTTTATTTAATTTTTCAGTGGCTGGATTTTAAATGATAATTATTTTCTTCACATGTGTGCATAAGTGATACATTGTGCCATTTCAATTGTGAAATACTCATGTCATATCCAATGAGCCTGAAATTTTTTGTGGTAAAACTAGACACATTGACCTTCATTTCCATATAAGGTTTGTGCATTTATCATTTGTGGATTGAGAGTTATGATTTTCTGAAGTTATGTGTTACATTTGGTTCTATACCATGATCATGCATTTTCCCAATTTTTGTTCACATGCTTCCTCTTCTCCAAATCACTTGAAATTTTGCATGGATGTTCTTTCACATGTCTAGTTTGTGTATGAATTTTCTTGGAATTAATCTTGCTGTTTTCCATTTGATTGAGAATTTTCTTCCATATTTGGTCATTTGTTGACTTTTTGTGCTATGCCTTGCCAAATCTTTTTGTGAAATTCTCAAATCTTATTGTATGATCATGAAATTTCATATGTGATAACTAGACATCTCAAGCTTTGCATTGGTGTTAATCTCATTCATTTCTCTTCTGTTTTCAAATTGATATGATTTTTTGAAGTTGACCCATGCTTGTTGACTTTCACCATGCTTACTTGAATTTGGTTTGACTTCATGATTTTCATTGATTGCCTTCCTCTCATCCAAATGGGATGAAATTTGACATGCTTACCATGCTATGTGTTAGGGTTGATCATAATTTATTTGGTGATTTTTGGAAAATGTTTAGATTGCTTTTAAGTTAAGTCTTGCTGTTGACTTCTGTGAGCTTCTGTTTGCCATGTTTTGACCTAATCTGTTCATGAAATGATGATAGTGATTGATATGGATGTGAACCCAATTGGTTGTGTTTCCTAATTGTTTGAACATGATTTTGGATACTTACCCCTTGCTGTCTTGACCTTCTCATTCACTTTTGACCCTAGGCTTGCCCTAGTGGTCCTGTTACTCACCTTTGAGTTTGTGATTTCAGGTTGACCATCAAATGGCCATTAAGACCAATTCTTTTGATTGAGCTTGCTCAAGTATCATTGTCTAACCTATTTGTTTTGTAGGTGGCTTGGCTCACATGCCATAGGCCTTGTGCCTTGCACATCCATGTGCCTCCAATTGACTGTTGGTTTCTGTTTCTGTTTGTTTCGTTTGAAGTTGCATACTAACATCTGCTTGACTGTTTCAGGTGCTTTAGTTGCTTAGTTCCTTGTGAACTTTTTGCTTTGCTTTGCTTGTATAAGCAATTTGCATTGAGGTATGTCTCTTTGTCTTCATGTAGTCTGGAAGACCTGGCCTGTTACTTGGCCAGGCAACTGTCTGAAGTCCTCCCTAAGAGGCAATGTTTGTGGATGTTTAACTTTGTCCTTGCATAAAGTCAAAGTCCTCCTAAGTGAAGAGGCAATTGGTGGAAGGTAGGGATACGCAATCTATCCCCCACTATTCAGTGTGTCATCTGCTTTGCTCACACCACTGTGTTGATGCATTACAGATACAAACCCAAGATCTTGTGCAATTGCACAGTTGAGTCAGTTTTAAATGTGTAGAAGGGTTCCCACTTTCTGAACCCACACATTCTTGTCTTGAGCTCTCCCTAGCCAGGGATAAGAGCTGTGAGGTCTCATCCTCACTTCATCCTTTCATCTGCTTCACCTTAGTCTCTCAATGGCAAGGTTAAGAGCACCTTTTACCCTATTCCAGTTGGCCCTAGTGCCTAACCCTTGTTTGAGCCTCTTGCTTGTGTATAGTGTGTGCTATCTGTGCTTGTAGGATTTGTTTGACTTGCTTCCTGTGCAAGATAGGATAGTTTGACTTGCTTCCTGTGCAAGATAGGTTAGTTTGACTTGCTTCCTGTGCAAGATAGGATTGTTTGACTTGCTTCCTGTGCAAGTTAGGATTAGTTTAGACTTGCTTCCTGTGCAAGTTAGGTTTTGCTTGGCTTGCTTCCTGTGCAAGTTAAGTGTGTGTGGCTTGCTTCCTGTGTGAGCCATGCTTAGGATAGGTTGGCCCTCGTGCCATTTAGCTAGAAACCATAACTTAGGGTTGATTTGCATGATAACATCTAGGCTCGAGTCGTAGTCTCCCTAGTTGTGTCTCCCTCTGTTATCTGGTTAGGCTAGACCTTTGTCCCTGCGTAGGGGAACTACATCGCCCTGATCTTCATACCAGATGAAGTATGTAGGCAGGAGATTGAGCTGATCTCTCCGGGCGCCCTTTTTTCTTTTTGTGTGTGTTGTCTGACCTTTGCTAGGCTCGAGTCTGTGACTCCTTAGCATTTGTTGTCTGTTTGAGTGTGTGCTTGACAGTTATAGGCTCGAGTCCCCGACTCCCTATTAACTTGTTGTGTTGTTGTGTGCTTGGAAGCTGACGTAAGTCCATCGAGTGGCATTTGGGTTCCAGTGTGCGTGTGTTTGGTTCGGATGCTGATGTAAGTCCAGCAATTGGCATTCAGGCTCCATGTTTGCCTTCTTGTGTGTTTTGGTTCGGATGCTGATGTAAGTCCAGTGATTGGCATTCGGGCTCCACGTTTGCCTTTGCTTGTGTTTGTTTGTGTGCGTGTCAGCCGAGCTACGAATGCTCTGATTCTTCTCTCGTCCGAGAAGATACGTATGCATAGGATGCGATATCCTAGCGAGCATGTGTCGTTTCCCCAGTCCGAACTACTTCGACTCTGATGTCTATGCCTGATAGACTAAGTAGGCCCAGGATGCGGTATCCTGCCGAGTCAGTTTCAGTCAGTCTCTTTCCTTTCTTTCAGCCAGTGTGTGTGTGAATATTTGAGCAGTGTTTAGCAACCAATTTCCTTTCTAGTGTGCGTGGATCCCGTAGAGTACTACGGATGCGTAGGGGTGCTAATACCTTCCCTTCGCATAACCGACTCCCGAACCCATTCTCTTTGGTCGCGAGACCATGTTCTTTCCCAGGTTTACTTCGAGCGTTTCCTTTCCCTCTTTTGGGATAAATAACGCACGGTGGCGGCTCTGTTGTTCTTTCTTTTCCCGCCGGTTTTTCGCGCGATGCGACATCTCTTATTGCTATTACTGAAGCATGTGATGGTATGTGCATTTTGGGACTTTTTGGTTAACAAGGCCCATTTTGGTTTATCCATGAGATCTCTTGGTTTTAAAAAAGGCCCATTCACATAAACATGTCCATAATTAATATTGCAAAGTGTGGTTCAAATCTTTTTACATTACTAATCCAAAGTCCATTTGATTATCAGTAAGTATTAAGAGCCATGATTGTTTTTTTTATGATCACTTGTTATTAAGCTCATTTTCGCATCTCAAATATATGTACCAAATTTCTAAGACCTTCGTAGGTCTTAAAATTAAAATTGCATTTTTTTTGAAGCATGTATGAGTTGGTTTTAAATCAAGTCACTATATTTAGACTCATATGTTAGTTTTAAGTATGTGAGTGTTGGTTTTAAATCAAGTCACCATATGTATGCGTATGTGTTGATTTTGTGATCAAGGTTGAAATTAAAATATTTATGACATGTTTTATTTTAGGCTTTTTGTCACGTTTTTATTCTGGTTAATAGCAATATGCTAAAGGTGACCAAGTTAGAAGTCCATTTTTATGGTATTGTGGCCCAAACAAGTTTCTAGGTAAAATATTAAGACAAAGCTTAAAATGTTTAAAAAGGATTAATTACGTAAATAAATTCTAATCCAAAATGCTACAAATAATTCCCAAAGTTACATAATTATCCAAAGGCTAATACATTATCCAATACGTTCCAAAAGTCCAAAGTACATCTTAAATGACTAATTTTGAAAATTAAAAGTTGCTCCATTGTCTAGTAGTGTGAAGACGACATCCTCAAGCCATTGCCAAAAACCAGCAGTTTGAAAATGAAGCGCCCCAAATCCAATCTCCAAAACAGGCGCAGACTTCCTTTCAATTCAAGGTCTCTTCACCTTTGTATGACCTACAAAATCAACTCAGAAGGTTAAAAGTCCTTTCAAATAAGCACTTAAAAAACAACTGGAAAATAAATTGATGAGTTGAACAGTCTAAAGCTTTGCACAAGAGGCCATAATGAACACCAATTAAAACAACCTTGAATCCATGTGATAATAATCCCACAAAATTTGGGATGAAAAGAAAACTGACAAATAATTTTTAAAGACCTAGAAAATTCATGATGAAGATCATATATATCCAGAACAGGTTAACAGTAGAGAGGACGGTTGAATCAAGAAAAGAAGCCATCAAAAATATTTTTTGTTAAAAACATATAACCCTAACATTCGAAAAGAACAAAAAAACAGCATCCAAAGAAAGGGACAGAGAAGAGGAAGACGAAGAGGAGTTAAAAGGACGAAGGGACTTATCTCAAACACGGTGGGGGGACGTCGCCGACGATTGACTCCGACCAAGTCTTGGATGCATATGTATGACTTGTTATAATTGTGACAAGATTATGTCGATTTCACCGATTTAAAATCATTCGAACCAATTTCGAAAAAAAATCACATATTTCTCGATTCAAAGTCGAGTCCATTTTCAAAATACCTTTTGTAAGTCGATCGCTTTTAAAGCATCGCTATCAACCTCACATGGCTTACTCTTGGGCCTTCTTACAATGAGACCTATTCGGTTTTAATTAATCGATTAGATGAACCATTCACTAAATAAATTCTATTCATTCACAAAATACAAATTTTAAACCTCGATCCGACATTGAATATTAAATTAAAATACCTAATCACAATTAAATACTATTTCATTTAGGAACGAAAAAGGAGATGGTTTTGAGTTTTCAACTCCTCTCCTCGATTATTTAAACATGAATTCTTTTACTCGATTAATCGAATAATCATCATTTCTAATCCACTTAAGAACAAATACATCAAATTCTTTTACAATAAGAAATAAAAAGGGAGATGACTTTGAGTCTTCAATTTTTCTCCTCGACTATTTGAATACAAGTTCTCTTACTTGGTTAGTCAAATAATTATCGTTCCTCTACAAACTTCCAGACCCCGATAAAATCAAACATTTTCATAACAAATAAATGAAAAAGGAGATGACTTTGAGTCTTCAACTTCTCTCCTCAATTGGTTGAATACGAGTTCTCTTACTCGGTTAGTCGAACAATTGTCATTTTTCCATAAACATACAACTTAATTAAATCATTTTCATAACAAACAGTACGAAAAAGAAGATGGTTTTGGGTTTTCAATTCCTCTCCTCAAATGCTTGGATATGAGTTGTTTTACTCAGTCATTCAAGTACTTGTCGTTCATTATAAAATACGTCAACCATATACAACCTTATTTTCATAAATACTCAGATGAAACAGAAAGCGGTTTAGAGTCTTCAATTTCCTTTCCCGACTATTAGGATACGAGTTGTCTTACTCGACTATCCGAGTAATCGTCATCCAACCAAAAAACATCTCAACTAATCAAAACATCCAACATATTAATCCAACTTGTCACTTTCGTATGACGAAAACTCTTTTAAAAAAGAACACCATTTAATCCTTTCTAATGCGCATAACAAACCAATGCTTAAGCCTCCTCCGAGAGTAGACAAGCCAACGTTTAGCCTTTAGGATGCGATCTAAACAGTTGTTCATTAAAAAACACCAACCAACCGTAGTTCCCCGAACTACGAATGCTCTGATTTCCTTATTGCACCATAAGGATACGTAGGCACGAGATTGCGAGATCCTGGCAAGCACACTAATAAAAAACTTCCCCTTTCCCTTTCTGAGATCCTCATCCATTTATATTTTTAATAATTTTATAACCCAAAGATAACAAACAAACATAAATTAACACTCGAAACGCACATTAGAACTAAAAGGTTCCCGTTGAGTACAACAGACGTAAGGGGTGCTAATACCTTCCCCTTACGTAATCCACTCCCGAACCCGAATATGGTTGCGACGGCCATTATTCCATTTTCTAAAGGTTTTATCGATATTTTCCTATTCCTTCATTGGGATAAATAAAGTTCGGTGGCGACTCTGTTCGAACATAATTTTTTCCGCGACCATCGCGAGGAATCGTATTTTTCGAGATGCAACAATGTGCAGACTAAATAACTATTTGTATGGATTAAAACGGTCCCCTAGAGCTTGGTTTGAAAATTTCACTCAGTCCATGAAGAAATAAGGGTACATCCAAGGACAAGCTGATCACACCTTGTTCACAAAATTCTCCCATGATGGAAAAGTTGTTGTCCTGATTGTTTATGTTGATGATATTGTCCTTACTGGAGACGATGCAGTGGAAATGGTAAGAGTAAAAGAGAAATTGGCAGTAGACTTTGAAATCAAGGACCTGGGATTCATGAGATATTTTCTAGGTATGGAGGTTGCTCGGTTAAAAAATGGTATTGTGGTTTCACAACAAAAATACATTATAGACTTGTTGAAAGAAACATGAATGAGTGGATGTCGTCCTGCAGATACCCCTATAGATCCTAATGCTAAACTTTAGGGATAAGGTAGTGTTTCTGTTGATACTGGGAGATATCAGAGATTGGTTGGGAAACTGATTTATTTGTCACACACCCGACCTGGTATTACTTTCTCAGTTAGTGTAGTGAGTCAGTTTATGCATTCTCCTTTTGAGGAACATCTTGAGGCAGTCTATAGGATATTGAGATATTTGAAGGGAAATCCTGGAAAAGGATTATTTTTTAAGAAGACTAGTGAAAGAAATGTGTCTATCTTCACCGATGCCGATTGGGCAGGTTCAACCACAGATAAAAGATCAACCTCTGTAGATTGTACCTATGTTTGGGGTAATCTTGTGACATGGAGGAGCAAGAAACAAGGAGTTGTAGCAAGGAGTAGTGCAGAGGCTGAGTTTAGATCTATATCTCAAGGTATTTATGAAGGATTATGGATCCTTAGATTCCTAGAAGAACTTAAGATGAAAATTGAGCTTCCATTGAAATTGTACTCTGACAGTAAAACTGCTATTAGCATAGCTCATAATCTAGTTCAATATGACAGAACTAAGCATATCGAGATTGATCAACACTTCATAAAGGAGAAGTTAGATACGGGAATCATATGTCTACCCTTCGTGACTTCAAGTCAACAAACTACAGATATCCTGGCCAAAAGTTTGACAAGACCTACTTTTGAGTATTTGATAGAAAAGTTGGGCATGATAGATATCTATACACGAACTTGAGTGGAGACCATTTTCCTAATGCTTTATTCTTTCGATCCATAGGTAATATTACTTTCCAAACTAAATCATTCAAAGTGAAGGTTTTACCTTTGACCCTCTTATTGTATGCCCTCTCTACCCTCTCCTTCTGTCTTCTTAATACTTCTAACGCATGCAACCTTTCTTCGTCCAAATCCACCAGCTCATTTATCATCATTTCCCAGTATAAGTCAGATGGAATTTCTCCTTGTCTTTGGATTCTCACCGATTGCAAGTAGATTTCAACAGGTAATACTGCATCATGTCCAAATGTAAGCTGGAAATGCATAGTGTTAGTGGCTTCTTTAGGGGAGGTTCGACAAGCCCAAAGCGCTTGGTCTAAAGTTTTGTGCCAATTTTTTGGCTTCTTCCCTACATGCTTTTTGATTAAACCAATTATTACTTTATTGGTTGCTTCGACTTTCCCATTGGCTTGAGCATAATAGGGTGTGGATGTTAATAATTTGAAACCCATCTCCTTTACAAACTCTTGCATCTTTCGACCAGTAAAAACTGATCCTTGATCTGTTGTTATACTTTCTGGGATTCCAAATCTATATAATATTTGACTTTGAATGAATTCGATAATAGTTTCTTGATCCATATTTACTAAAGGTACTGCTTCGACCCATTTAGTGAAATAGTCAATTCCTACCAGTATGTACCTTTGTCCTTTGGATGAATTGGGTCGAATCTCCCCAATTAGATCTAATGCCCAACCTCTGAAAGGCCAAGGTTTAATGATTGTATGAAGCTCACTTGCAGGAGCATGTTGAATTCCTGCATGTATTTGACATTCTTGGCAACCCTTAGCAAACTCTATACAATCTTTTAACATGGTGGGCCAATACATTCCATATCTGAAAAGCAACCATTTCATCTTATGGCTTGCCTGGTGTGCTCCACAGGCTCCACTATGTACACTAGATAATGCCAAGTAAGCTTCATTTTCTCCTAAACATTTCAACAGGATCCCTTCAGGGGTTTTCTTGAATAATTCATTCCCCATAAAAACATAAGATAAAGCCCTGTACTTGGTTTTTCTTTCTGTATCTGTCGAAGGGTCCTTAAGATAATTAATAATTGGATTCCTCCAATCTGTATCTATTAAGGTATCAATGGCCAGTACTTCAAACTCCTCTTTGTTAGCATATCCTAACTGAGTGCTTTCCAAATCTGTTGGAGACAGTCTGGCAGCCATTGCCTTTCCTCTTACTTCGACAAGTTCTTCTAGCTTCTCTTTTGAAATTCTATACCCTGAAGCTATTTGTGCTAAGTCATTAGCTTCTTGGTTTTTTATTCTAGGGACATGTTTTATGTCGATGTATTCGAATTTTTTGAGTAACCTATTTGCAATGACGAAGTACATAATCAAATTTTCTTTTATACATTTGTAATCCTTGGTCAGTTGCTTGATTACTAATTCTGAGTCTCCTTTAATTTCGACCCTAGTTGCCCCCACTTCCAACAAAGCCTCAAGTCCTGCAATAAGGGCTTCATATTCTGCTTCGTTGTTAGAACAAAGGGGGTCTTGAATTCTATACTTGAGTTTTGTTGGAATTCCGTCAGGAGAAATTGACATGATCCCAACCCCACTTCCATCCTTATGAGTGGAATCGTCGAAGAATAATTTCCAAGGTTTCAACTCAACTTAAAGTTGAGGATTTTCGACCACTGCATGGTTTACAATAAAGTCTGATACTATTTGTCCCTTCATTGCCCTTAAGGGAATAAAGGTTAAAGAGTATTCAGTGAGTGCTAAATCCCATTTGCCAATTCGACTGTGCATTATTGGCTTAGATAACATATACTTGATGACATCAAAATGTGAAGAGACGTATAAATCAATAGGTTTTATATAATACTTGAGTTTAGTACAAGAGAAATGCAAACAAAGACACAACTTTTCTATTGAAGTTTATCTAGTTTCTGCATCATTTAAAACCCTACTAAGATAATAAATGGCTCTTTCGATGCCATTTTCATTCTCTTGCGCCAACATGCTACCTATGGTAGTGTCGGAAGCTGATATATACAGTCTCATAGGCTTCTTTCCACATGGTGGTGCCAAGATAGGAGGATTCGTCAGATAATGTTTGATCTTGTCGAATGCCTTTTGATGTTCGTCATTCCATTCGAACTTCCCTTGTTTCAGACGTAGAAGGGGAGAGAAGGCTTGAGTTCGACCACTTAAATTCGAAATGAATCTTCTTAGGAAGTTTATCTTTCCTAATAATGATTGCAATTCTTTCTTGGTTGATGGTGCTTTGGTCTCCATAATAGCCTTCGTCTTGTTCTGATTGATTTATATCCCCTTTTTATGGACCACAAAACCTAGAAAATCTCCAACCTGCATAAAGAATGCACACTTAAGAGGATTCATTTTTAAGCCATGTTTTCTCATTCTTTCGAATGATTGGCTGAGATGGGTTAGATGATCTTCATCTGACGTAGATTTTATCACAGTGTCATCTATGTACACTTGCATCTTTAGGAGTTACTGCATTTAGATCACGAAAATCTATACACACTCGCAAAGAGCCATTTTTCTTGATAACAGGAACTATATTTGCAATGCAATCGAAATACCTTGTGGTCCTAATGAAATTGCAACAAAGAAGTCTTTCAACTTCTTTTTTAATATTTGAGAGGATCTCTGGGGCGAATCTCCTTGGAGTCTGCTTGATGGGATTCTTGCCATCCTTGATAGGCAGCTTTAATTCGACCAAGTCCCTCTTCAAACCAGGCATCTCGTCGTAATCCCAAGCGAAGCAATCTTTGTTTTCTCTTAGCAATTCAATGACTCTTACTTTCAACTTGGGGTCCAGTTTAGCGCTGATGTAGGTAATTCTTTTTGTACTCCCATTTCCGAGATCAATTTCTTCAAGAGGATCTTGCGCTAACATCTTTGCACTCGATGTTACTGGATCTTTTTCGAATCCCAGAGGCTCTTCGTCGTAGATGGCATCTAACCTCTGTTCTGTTTTTTCCACAGGTACTTGTTCGTCAGGGGGTTTTGGTTTAGAGTACTCCCCAGGTCCTGTATTATAGATTTCACCATATGTGGCTTTGTTAGCCATGTTTGTTATTTCGGCTTCGAGAGCCGCTTGTCTTTTGTTCTCAGCCATGTAGGCCGAAATCTTTTCGAGAAAAGAAGACTCAGTCATAGTACAGGTCTTCATCCCAACCTGTTGGCCGTATTTCAGATGATTTCCCTTCTTCTGGGTCTCCCATAATATCTCTATCCCACTGAAAGCCATTTGGATGAAGAGTCAAGAAGTGCAAGGCATTTTTATTTGGGGCGTAGCCTTCTTCCGCTGGGTAGCATGGTCCTATGTGAGCCAAGTTCCTATCGAAGTTTCTCTTGTCTACATGGTTTACTTCTGCCATGAAGTAACTTTGGTCAGCTTCGACATTCTCTACCATACCATCTTCTCTCCAGATGGATATCCTTTGATGCATGGTCGAAGGGACTGCTCCTATTCCATGTATCCATTCTCTTCCTAGTAGTAAGTTGTAATTTTATTTTGCAGGTATTACCATAAACATTGTTGGTCTTGTGATTGATCCAACAGTCAGATCCACTTGTATGACGCCCAGCGTCTGTCCTATCTTACCCTCATAATTTGACAATACCATGTTGTGAGGTTTGACATCAGTGTAGAACATTCCTATCTTCTTCAACATGAATTGGGGCATCAAATTGATTGTTGCTCCTCCGCCCACAAAGACTTTATTCACTCTCACCTGTCCAACTTTGGCCCTAATGTATAGGGGCTTGAGGTGACTCTGCATCCCTTGGTGAGGCCTTTCGAAAATAGCATTCTGCTCTTCGACAACGCCACTGTTCAGAACATAGTAACACACTGGTTGATGCTTTGCCATCTCCACAACATCCGCTTCCTCATTATCTTCAACCTCTGTCTCCTGGTTATATTCGTACGACAGGACTGAGACTACGTTGCAATTCATATTAACAGAAGACACTCCGTCGGACTCGAAGTCGTCAGTGAGCATTTCCTCCTCTCTTACTTGTTCCTTCTGAACTTTCTGACTTATGTTTTAATCTGGAAACAATTTCCTTCCTATGGGTGGTTTGGTCGAATCCATGACATTTGGGGGAACCTTGACGCTGCTAGATTCTCCAGTCTCTTTCAGATTCATCTCTCTTTCTTCCTTCCTCATCCTCTGATGTCTTCTCCACTGGGATCTTGACATAGGATTTTTTTCTTTATAATTTTCTAGCCTGATAGCCTCTCTCTTGGACGCCTAGAATTGTTTTCTGTACGCTTAAGAGGTTCTTCCTCCATCCTCGAAACTTCTCCACTTTCCTTTCTTCGGTCCCGCCTGAGTCCATTTGTCCTCAGGGACTTCTGCTGGTAGTTTAAACATAACTCTTTTCGCCCTTGGGTGAGGGCTGTCTGGTCTCCTAGGTGCTCCCCTCTTGTCGAAGCTATACATGTTTGGGTTACCTCCATGTCCGTCCCAACCTTGGTCATATGGGATTCTTTCGAATGCTTCAGCCAGTTCTCCGTTGTACACTTCCCCACACCTGGGACACATCAAGCATTCTGTTTCATATTTGTAGCAACGCACAATGAAACCAAGAAGGCTTTCTCCTGGCGTGGGATACATCTTCTGTAATTGGCTTTCCTTCCTCCAGTTTCTCTCAGTCTTTGTTTGTTGCCATCTCTCGTAATCCTCAGCCACCCTTCGATATATCCCGATGCTGCATCTTGGGCACAACAACATGTCAGCATTCTTTTTGTGACATCTCCAGAGATATTCACGTAGGCTTTCTTTGGCTTTGGGATAGCCAAACTTCATCCCTTCTTGCTCCATCTTCAGACATTTCTCCACTTCCTCCATTTCTGGGGGGGGGGGGTGTTTCAGATCTACCATGTTGACACCTAGACTGGCGCCATCAGTGATTGAAATTTCTTCGAATTTCTTTCTTAGGCCCTCAGTAGCCTCAATTTCTTTCCCCTTGAGACCTTCAGTGGCCCTTGGTTCGACGTTAGCAACCCGTTTACCTTTGACAGAGATTCCAAAGGAAACATTGTTATTTAGGCCATCAGTAGCCTGATTTCCATTCGGCGCATAATCTTCAGTTTTTGTTGCCTTTACAACCTCCACTTCCCCTACGTCAATCATGTTGATTTCGACAGGTTCAACATAGTTTGTCTCAGCAATGTTGAGGGGATCAACATCAACCTTCATCTGGTTCTTTCCTTTGTCAGCGAACTTGAGGCGGCCATCCCTGATTGCATTCTAAATAAGATCCCTGAAAAGAAAGCATTGTGAGGTTTTATGGCCTAAAAAACTGTGATATTTACAAAAGCCTATTTTCTTCCGTTGTTCTAATGGAGGAATTTTGGTATTAGGAGGCACTATCATTTGGCCATCTTTTACTAATAAATCGAAGATCTCGTCACATTTGGTAACATCAAATGTGTAGGTCTTTTTGGGAAATCTATCATTCTTTTCAGTTTTGACAGGGTTCTTGCCATTCGAAGGTGTAAGTAATTTGCAGGCGTAAGGTGGTGCTTCTTTTAATTCAGCCAAATCCACTTCGAATTCCTCAAGACCATAAGGGTCATCAGAGATTTCAGACTCTCCGTCTTCGAATTCGACATAAGCAACCCTCTCTTTCTTATAATTCTTATTTGCTCTGGCCTTTTCAGATTTTAAGCGTTCGACCTGTCGAACCCTATCTGCTAATTGGGCCATGTCTCTTAGATGCTGGGTATCTAACTTTTTCCTGATGGAATAATCTAAACCTCCAGCGGCCATTTCGACCAACTCGTGTTCAGGCACTATTGTAAAGCATCTAGATTTCAACAAACGGAACCTATTCAGATAATCATCTATAGGTTCGGTGAATTTTCTTTTGATTCTGGCTAATTCCTTAAGACTTATCTTAGTTTGGCCCATATAGAATTGTTCATGAAACAATCTTTCAAACTGGGGCCAGGCGTCTATGGAATTTGGTGGCAAAGTTGTAAATCACGTGAAGGCGTTCTTTGTTAAAGAACTGGGGAAATATTTCATCCTTAGGTTCTCACTGTTCGCCAAATCTCCTGCCTCTGTCATGTATCTGGCTATGTGTTCTATAGTGGATTCACTAGTGTCCCCTGAAAATTTGGTGAACTTAGGGATTTTACAACCCCTTGGTAATTCTGTTTACAGAACATATTCTGATAAAGGAGAGGAACAATTTGGCCGTCGAAGTCCTGTATTCAGGCCATTCTGGGCCATGATTCTCTCTATCATACTAGTTAAGTCATTTTCCATCATGTTTTCCCGCCTGACCCTATGAATTACTTCGTCTACATCCTGGTCTCTATTAACCATTATCACTCTCCTAGGTTGTTCTTCAGGGACTTCCCGTTGAATTTGCTGTTGTTCCAATCTTGCCCCCATAACTCTTTTGTCAGGGGCTTGCCTTGGTGGTCGAACCTGATCTATAGTTGGTTCTTCTCCCTGGATTATAACCTGGTTTGGCTTGCGTCGAACAGAAGACAGTGGGGCGCCTAGGAAATCAGCTATGCGTCCCATCTGCGCTGACAGTTGTTGGTATGTTTGGGCATTGTCAGTGTTAGTCCTATTCACATTCTGTATCAGGGGAGAAAAAATGGTATTCATTTCTCTGGCCAGAACTCCTACCATATCATGGTTACTGGCATCCATTTGTTGTCTAAAGGCTGCCTGGTTATTCGTTGTAAGGGTAGGTAATAGGGTGGGGACTCCTTGTGACTGGGTATTTCGACCTACATGGTTCATGCCAGATCCAGAATTTTGAATTGGCGAAATAACCGTACTATGTCGTTGAGTATATATGGAAGAATTGTTTTGAAGTCCCGCCATGGCAGTAGATGGCATTCCATATGGGTATTCTCTCACATGCCTAAAGTTCTCGAATCCTGGTGGCCTAGGGGTTGAAATTGCAGGAGTATCTGTCGCGCCTGACATAATAGGCATTGCTGTCGAATTATGCAAGGCCATGGATCCAGATGTTGGTATGGCCTGTGCATTAGGGATCTCAGTGGATACATCAATCGAATTTGCTCCGATTGTGCATGTTCCCTGGGGAGGAAATTGTTCCCCTTGACTGGTTGTATTAACTATCTTTTTTGCGTTTTTTCTGTTGGTTATAGGTTGGCAATTGTTGGCTATTCTACCACTTCTAAGGATCATACAACACTAATTTTTAAACCAAAAGAATAACAGCAATTTTGAGAATTGTAAAAGTAAAACAAACTATTGTAATCAACAATTCTTTTGACACTGTCCCACCGGGTGTGCCAATTTGTTTACCAGTGATTTTTGATAAACAACCGCTAGTCTTCCAAATTTATATATTTTTGATAACTTACAGGATCGACTAGATTGATCCTAGGACATGTGTCTCAAGAATTATTATTACGGTGATTTGACTCATGGTTATGTTTGTTTCTGGTTTATGGACAATGAAAAAGTATCTTGACAACAATTCTAAACGAAACTTATGACTCTATGAACAAAGTAAATGACGATAACTTTGTAGTAAAAGGATTTTTAAAGATAACGAAAATACTTGGAAAGGATAAAGATAAGTGACTCGAAGTAAATGCTTTAAGTTTTGAGAAAGTACTGTAAATGAAGACTTGGCGAAATGTAAATGCAAAAGTAAAGATGATGATAAAATACTGAAAAATAAGGGCAATTCGACAGAATGAAAGACAATGAATAACTTTAATTTAAATAACGTGTATGAAATAGATAACATGAACGAAATTTATGGTGTTCTTCATACATACATTTTCAGCGTAAAACTATTTTCTCTCGCTTTGGTACTTCGAGTATATTTTGTGAATTTCTATATATCTGTTTGAACACCCCTGAAATCTAAAACTAAGACCCCTATTTATAGCAATTCGACCCTAACGGCCTCTACACATATGACTGCCACATTCGCCATTCTCAAGCGTTGCATGTCTTAGATGTTTCCACGTGTTGGCCTGACGAAACGGCTTCGTTTAAATTTCAAATCCTTCCCGCTTTGAAGCTTCGACTCTGTGAACGCCTACGTCGAAGAGAGCTTTGTGGGGATCCAAAAAATCTTCTAAGTCTCAGACTTCGACAATGAAGATTTGTTCATCGAAGAAAAGACTTCAGCAAATAGCTTTGACACAGCTATTTTTATTTATTCTTCAAAACATAACACTTCCAAAGAATTTCAACTATCTGTCGAAATCTCCAGCTAACAGTAACGTACTGTAATTTGAAGAGGATGACGATTTTGTTTCTAGAAATGATATTCGTTTCCATAAATGAATGAAGATGGTGAAGATTTCGCTATTGCCTTCGTCTTTTTCGCCAGGGAACCCTTGTATGTTATGAACGGAATGAAGTACCAGTTATGTTTTAATTTTGTGGGACATAATTTCACAACGGTTGCAAGCTTCAACCATAGTGAAATATCAAACATGTAATCACGGTTGAATGAAACAAATGTAGTTGTTATACTTTCAATTTTTAAATAACAATAAATGTGAAGGGACACACGCTTATTTTTATTGAAAAAATGGAAAAATGTTGATCCTGAGATTCGAAGCTTGTCATACAAATTCTATGACCATAGTTATTTTTAAGAACCGTGATGAAAAAAAAATTAATAAAAAAAACATGCGCGTAAAAAATGTGATATGACTACGATGATAAAATGGTCATCGTAATATTTTGTCACCGAATATATATTTTCTAATAATGGAACACGATGTGGACATGGATTAGGTTGAAGATGCGGGTAGAATTAGGTTTTTGTTGAGTTGTAATGTTGGGGTTGGTGTATGAGTCTAGTTTATTGAGTTGGTGGAAGGGTTATATTTTTTCTCGAGGGTTTTGGGTTACTATATCTATCTCTGAGAATGGACTCTATGAGATGCTACAACACTTCACTTCTAATTAAAGAAATTACAAGAAAATCATTCCAAAAGAATGCCAAGGAGAAAAGAAGAATGTTCTCAATTTATGCACACCATCATTAGCACCTTCCTACTATTATGCTGACAAAAGGAATATTTGCTGTTAGGAACTTTCACTCTTTGGCCTCTACTTGATTCCATGGTATGCATATTCATTCATCACTTATCCTTAATTCATTTTGTTTTGTCTTTTTCCTACGAATGATATTTTCCCATCTCACATATTATTTTGATTGACTCTTTAATTTTAATAGAATTTATTTTACACGATCAAAATGGATGACTTACTAAACCAATATATTTTAATTATGATTTCATATTATATAAATAGTTTTATCTTAATCATTATATAATATTTTTCTCAACGACCCAAATAATGGTTTTTGCCATTTCATATATTCTAAAAAATATATAAATAAAAATAAAATTTTATCGCTAAATATTGTTTAGGTCTTGACTAAAATTTAAAAATTTGAAATCCAAACTCTAAATTATTTTTATATTTGATATAACAAATTAATAGTTAACATTCTTTAAATGTATTTCAAACCTACTTTATTCATTATTTACGATAAAACTGAACTTGTACTATATTATGAACACCAATTCGTAAACATGTTACATAATTAATTATCAAATCCCTTAACTTAATTAAATATTCCATTTTAGTTCATTAATTAAAAAATATTACAAGTTAATTTCTTCATTTACTTCTGTTATTATATTTAGTCTCTTCTGTTAATTTTTGATATAAAAAAATGTTAAGTTTTGATGACGTGGCATGACATCAATGTCATTGATACAAATTTAAATCAATATATATAGTTAAAGACTTATACACGGGTTAAATTGCAAAGGTTTTGTTTTCAAAGAATGAAAACAAAATCCTCGCAATTTAAACCGAGTATCAATTTTTTCACTACATATGTCTTTACCATGAAATATAATAAACAAAACAAGTTTCAATATTTATTTAAGGGATTAAACTCGAAAAAATCTCGAGATGTATTTTGTGTGAATCATGAATTGAGTAATTTGACATAAGTGTCAAAATGTATGGTTTTGAAAATAATAACTAAAATCGGAACAAAGTTTAAAGGTGATGACTAAAATGTAAATGAAAATCAAAATACATGTGAAAATTAAAGATTGAATGTAGAAATGATTAGAGTATAAAGGAAAAGCTTTTATTCATAAAAGGTGGAGCGCATACGTACATTCTGAAACTCTTTCTCAAAAATACAGATACTTTGAGTTGTATAGAATTGTGTACAATTGCAAACCTCCGAAACTCAAAGTTAATGTTACTTACATACTAAACTTAAGGTAAACGTATGCAACGGTCGACTAAACACATCATGTCACATTTCACTTCCATGCATCATTCATCTTCGACGATCTACCATGTGTATTTCAATAACCGTTTGATTTTATCCACTTACACATCATTCAATCGCATAGAGAATGTCTTGAATTTCTGAATTTTGCTAAGTTCTCAATTTCTAGTCCAACTGTGACTTCGACTTTGGTAATTTTCTTTGTCTGCCAATCACGTTTGTCGAAGTCCTCATGACCATTTATTCTTCATTTTGACTTGACTAAAATCATTATCACATGACTTCTATCATACTTATTCTAATGTCAAAAAATTGAAATAACAATATACTATTTTTGTCAATAATTGATGTATGAGATTAAATAGGATAACAAACATAAAGTTAAAGGACTATCTTATCTTATAATATTTTTTTTAGTTAAAAGACTAAAACAAATTAAGGAATTAAAACATGTATTAAGTAAATAAAAACAAAGATTTCTTTTTATAATTAATATGAGTTTGAGTTGGCTTGACTCAATCAAACAAATAATAACACCAAGCTAAATAAAAGAATTAAAACTGCTGACTTATAAATATGGCATCCCCATTGCAAACACAAGAAGTGATTCATTCATTGATTTGTAATTCTTTAGTGCCCATGTAACATACATTCATTGATCCAACAATATTTATTTTGATGTGTTCACTTTTTTTTTTTTTTACCGTATAAGATATTTAGGGCTTGATTTAAGATATATTTATATAGAAGACATCACTATATCATAAATTTCTATTTAATTATTGTATCGTTCTCAAGAATGAAATTGATAATCATTTTCAATAGAAATAAAGAGATCTCAAATCTAACAAAATTATGTACTTTATTTAAATGATATATAAAAAAGTAAAGGTATTTAGTCTAATTTTAAGATAAAAAAACACATGAATTTTTACAATTTTTTTTAACATTCCATTTTAGGATATACATATTATTTTTATTATTATTTAACTAAGGAAAATAATATGGCCTTGGATTTATCCATTGTTTTGATACTCAACTAAACTGATATTGATTATCTTTTCCTTTATGATTGATTAGATTTTGAGCTGCAATTTAAAAATGGAGAAAAAGGTGGAAATTTACCAATGGAAAAGAAAAAAGATTAAAATAGAGAAAAAAGCAATTATATGAAATTTCAAATGTTGAGTACTATTCAAGTAAGTAGAACATGCAGAGCGACAGCTTCTGCGATTGCAGCACCCTCTTCATCAAGTCTCTGTTGTTCTCTTTCTTCTTATGTTTCTTTTTTTCCATATGTCTCTTTTTATTTTCAGTCTGTTTAAGATGTTCCAATTCATCTTTCACCTGCTTCTTCTTCGCCTTTCTCACATGTTTCTCATTATTACTGTTTACTCTGAAATTTAGTAAACAAAAATAAGTTTTAATTTATTTAAAGGATTAAACTCGAAAAAATTCCAGAACATATTTGTGTGAATCATAAGCTTTAAACAATTTTGATATCAATATCAAAATGCAAAGTTTGAGAATAATGATTGGAATTTAAACTGAAATCGAAATGTAAAGAACCAAAACTAAAGTAACTGAAAGTAATTTAATTGTAGAAAATGATTTGAATATAAAGACTTTAATTTGTAAAAAGTGGAAGCATACGTACATTCTTAACTCTTTTCTCAATCACACATATACTTTGAGTTTTGTAGAATGTGTACAATTGCGGACTCCTAAAACAAGTGATTGTTACTTATATACTAATCCTAATTTAACCGTCTATAATAGTCGACTAAGCGAAGTATTCCACGTCTTCGCCTCCATGCAACTTCTGTTTTTGACAAGGTTCCACGTGTCATTCAATAACTGTCTGACCTTATCCAATTACATCTCATTCGACTACGTAGAGTAAAGTCTTGGGAACTTCAAATATCACTAAATCCCAAAAAACCAACAAACTCCATGACCTCTATCTACTTACAATTTCGACCAAACTGGGGCCACTTCTTAGCAAATCAAATTAGTCAAGATCTTCATGGTCATAACTGACCATTTTGATTTTTCCAACAACAATATTGCAGGTTCCTTATCTCATTTCTTGCAATTGATGCTTGTGTCAAAAATCTATGATAACAAATTGTCCCCCAAAATGCCATGTTTCGATTTTGGATAAAAAAAGAGAAATGTGACATTTTTTAATATAATTTCAACACTGATCCAACTTCTTTGTTGACGTCATCGTCGTCATTACCACTTTACCGCGCATTGTTATTTTCCAAAAAATCCTCTCAGAATCCCATCATTGCTCCTATTTTCTAGGAGATCATGTGTTTGCACATCTCATTAACTGCTCCACTCACATCAATTTCTCCAGTTCTTGAAACACGAAACGCCTCACACTAACACGCGTACGCCAAATGTCTGCTAATCGAAAGGAAAAATACTCTATAAATACTTCCATAATACTCTATTCTCATCTTCTTCTCTTTCACTCTCAACCTTTCACACACATAGAAACCCTTCTTTCATAACAAGCTCTCAAACTTCAACAATGGCAGCTAACACTTCAACTTCCAAGCTCGATACTAGGAAGAATCCTTTAACATTCATGATCCCCCAGAAGAAGATGAACAAGGAAGCGATTTCATTCCGGAACCACCAATAGCCAAGAAAAAATCGTCATTTAGGCTAAACAGGTACCCGTCCCTTTTTCCTTGTCTGATAAACTTTTAACATTTTTAGGACCATACCCAACTGCTAAGTTTCAACCTGAGAAAGTAAAGAATTTTTCCCCATGTTATCCCATCATCATGCCCTCATCGTTCGAAGAACTCTCTCTCGACTAATCCTTCATGGAGAAACCTGCATGCGTCTTTCGATATGCGCCTCCTGGCTCGATAAGTCTAGCTCAAAATAAAGAAACAATGGGAAGACCTAGGAATCTTCGACATGATTCAAATTTCCAGAACTGGCCCGAGGTACAACCTAACCATGTCTCTTGCGTCAATCTTCTTCTAGGAAGGTTCGACCAACACCTTTCAGTTCTCTTGTGGAATGCTTACGCCAACCTTGTTCGACGTGGCAACCGTCACGAGACTTAGCCCTTTAGGTGAAAACTTCACCCCAACAATAGAAACTACAAATAAATTCATTGTCGAACGCTTTAGTTTCAAAAACTTCATCATCGATCACCAAAACAAGAAAACTGTAGAAGTCTCCGACCAGGAGCATATCACTTTTTTGTCTCTTTGGCTCTCCTATTATGTCTTCTGCTTAAGCTCTTTACAGATAGCCAAGAAACATGTACCTTTAGCTGTCCAACTTAATGAGGGTCAAAAGATCTCACTGAGCAATCTACTTTTATCCAACCTTTATCAATCAATTGGAGATGCCTCATACAAATTGAAACACCTTCATGAGACCAACAAGTCATACTTACTTTCTGGACCTTTGTGGTTCCTACAACTTTGGCTAAATGCCATGTTCAAACCCAAACTTCACGTAACTAAAAAGAAGACTTGCTAATAGAAACCAACTACAGGAGTATCGAAGGCACAAGATTAACCTAAATTACCCCTTATGATACCCCTCTAGAGATAACTTTTATGAAATATATCAACCTGTTTCTCGAGTCGAAAACATTTGTTTCGACCATGGCTCCTTTTGTGGACATGTGTTTTGGTCCATCTTGGTTTCGAAACAGGTTCCCTAATGTAACCCCTTTAGCGGCTGCAATGTTGGACCCCGTCTGGGAATCCTTTTTAACTCCAACACTCATGTCTAATCGAATTCATATGTTTCACCTTCTCACATGATTTCGATTGCAGATGAAACTGAAAAAATCAACACAAATGTCGAAGGCCCTTCCGATGCTGGTGAAACCAAGGAAGGTGAAGAACCCCAAATGAAAAAGGCATGTCTTTTCGTATCTATACATTATCTAATATCAAAATTATTCTAACATACCTTTTCTTTTATAAACAAAAACACGATCCCGACTCTCCAACAACTACAAAACTCAAGAAGAAACAGAAATCCAAGACTATCTCGACATAGGTATGTATCTGATTTCAACTTCAGTAGTTTTTTTTAATGATTTGGACATTTAATCCACACCATCCTTTCTAGGCCACGCCAAAAGCAACGGAAACCTGGCTGAAGTTGAAAGTTCATAAGATAGTAAGGCAACTCTCATCTTCTCGAGACCCAAGCATAATGCTTTTCATAAACCAAGCGTCAGCAAGAATAAAAACGCTCCTCAAAAACCAAAACCCAAAAAGGAAACCACCATTTTGGCTGATGGCCCTTCTAACAAAGGAAAAGGGAAAGAAGACTTTCATATTCCTAACGATCAAGCGCAAGATAAACCCCAAAACCTTACAATTGAAGAACAATAAAAAAACTGACCCCTAAGGTAATGTTCTACTCAAATAACAACCTTTTCTCTTTTTGTATATCTCTTGATTCTAACTTCGACTAACTACTTCTTCCATTTCAGGAAACACCAAAGGCGGACGAGAACGAGGTGGAGAAATCACCATGTATCCCTCGTTTGATTCCCTTTGAAACCTTTTCTCACATTCATTGGTCATATTTTCTTCATTCCAGTATTTTGTATATCCATCCAGCAACCAAACCAATAAGTGACAATGCAGATGCGTTACCACCATCACATCCTGAAACTGAGGCCAATGTCGACCAACTCTCTCCACAACAAAATGAAGAATTGGATGACACTATGGCTTCTGTCCAAGACAACATAACTCATGATGACCCAAAACCCAAAAGCCCGGAGAAAACAAATGAAGAGCAAGCCAACCCTAATGTCGAAACCCCTCCAGAAGAGAAAGATCCACCCACCAATAATGAGAAGACTCAGGCTCAAGCTGGTATTCATGATTCGTCATCTAACACTTATTTGAGACAAGAAGAAATTTTTTCCCTTAAAAGGAAGAATCCAATAGAGGCTCTAAAAAGACTTCAAATACTCCGTAAGCTTTTGATTGGGTCTAGATCCTCTCAATCCTCTTATGCTTCATTGGTTGACACAGGTAACGACTCGGTAAACCTCTTAATCCAACAACTAAAAGAAAATATCTTGGAAGTTTATCTCCTCAATGCCATCGAAGGAGATGCTCGGCTTGGTACTGACAATCAAAATTTGTTGGTTGAGCTCAACAAACACCAGGTCTCTGATTCTATGGTCCAATTCTTGTTCGAATTTGAAGCTTATTTCGACTAGGTCTGCCGAGCCATCGACCTAAAAAAGACGAACATTGCTCGACTCCAATAAACAAAAGAAGTTATGGTTGTATCTTGGGACTTGAGTAGTGCGCCTGAAAAGGAAGTTAATAAGCTCGAAACTAAACTCCAAGAGTACACAGACAAGAAGGCTTCACTCGACAAACAAATTTCACAATGTCGTGCAAAAATTCTTGAATTGACCAAAGAGATCGTCAACCCGGAAAAGCAAAAAGTTGAGCTTGCCAGGGAGAAATCACTGGCTACTAGAGAAACAATTCATCAGGAGGCCACCAAAGGTGTTGAACATGCTGAAGCTACTATCAACCCGGGACTTGAAATCGACTATCTAGAAGAGGCCCATGACCGTTTGAATGCAAGGCTCGAATTTTCAAAGACCAAACTCAAAGAATTCAAATCTAAATTTCATGTTTAACTTGTACTTTGATTTCCTTACTTTCAATGTTTCGTAATGACCTTACCATTTTGGCCTTTTATGAATACAATTATGGAGTTTCCCATCTATACGTGTTATTCTATTACAATTCGAATATCCTGTGGCATAGGTTTATATCTTTTTAAATATTTACCATTTACTCTCAGAATTCTATGATGACATGCCAACTCTTTGATCTCATAAGCATTATTTGAAAACGCTTGAATGATTCGAAATAGGCCCTCCAAATTAGGAGACCATTTCCCCAGAGTCATATCTCTTTGTTCCATATGTAAAATGACCTTTCACACATAGTCTCTGACTGAAAAGGTCTTTACCTTAACCTTTTTATTATAGGCCTTAGCTACCCGCTCTTTTTGCCTTATCAAGACATCCAACGCTACTAATCATTCCTCATCCAAATCAACCATTTTATCCAATATCATATTCCAATAATTATCGGATGGAATCTCGTCCTACCTCTGAATTCGAGTTGGCTGCAAATATATTTTTACAAGTAAGACAGCCTCATGTCCATAAGCCAATCTCAATGAAGTAGTATTCGTTGCTTCTTTAGGAGACGTTCGACATGCCCATAAGACTTGGTCCAAGGTTTTATGCCAATTCTTTGGCTTCTTCCCGACATGTTTTTTAATCATACCAATAATGACTTTAGAAAAGGCATTTTACAATACCAAATACAAATAAGAGGTTTGCATAAGATATCCCTTGAAGAACTGGCCTCCAATACACTCCAAATATGTATTTTGATGTTGCAAATCGTCACTTGCAGTCTAAAATCACAGAACCATTAAAAAGATGCCAAACATTCCCTTTTATACCAGTCAAATCAGTCCATAACGCGTCAGAATAGGCTCATAAAAGACCTATCACGAACATGATAAATTGCATCGCGTGTGATGTTGACTTTGCTTTTTAATCACGCGTACGACGCTACGCATGATTATTCCAGTAGCTGCATATTTTTGCTCCATTTCCACCTGATTTTTACTAAGACCTTATTTCTTCATACTTAGTCATTTTTGCATCTTTCTTTGGTCTTTCTTCTTCTTTTTTGCACCTCTTTAACTTGTTTTGATCTGTTTCTTCAACCAAAAATATGCAATGACACAGTGTCATCAGTCGCTTAGAGGGAATCAGGTCATTGAGCCCTTCTAGGTGTATCTTGACCGTCATGTAGTAGATGACATAGCCTTTAGCCTATACGACGGTCACCGCAAGATCTGTCATTTGGACTTCATTTTATTATACTCTGGATGGATGGCTTGTGGATCAGGTATGATGTATGTGTATATGCCCGAGCAAATTATGCGCTAGTTTGGGTATTTGCAGGTTATTCGAAGACACCCCTTAAAGCATGTTCCTCCCACTGTCTGCTGCATAGATCTTGATGTCATACTTAAGGATCTCGAGACATTTGGTACCAGAGGACTATTGTAGGGTCTCGGCTCCTGTACAATGGACTTATGCATACGAATATGTCGCATGGTTCTATAGGGTGTCACATCCTATCATGACATCAGACGCTCTTGGAAGACCACCTATGTCATCTAATCAAGAGGTACTAGAGGCTAGGGTTTACCACGCTCATGACGTACGCAGCGTTTGTCGGTGTATTGTTGATATGGCGATATCAGGCATAGAGGTGTGACTTTTTTAGGAAGGTAGTCCCCAATTTCCCCCCAAGAAGGCATTATTGTGTAGGGGTTAGACATACACACTATTTTATGTTTGGTGGTATTATTTTTTGTATTTTTGGAACACGTTATGTATGGTCGGTACATTTTGAATTTACTTTAATTAATATATGACTTTTTAAATGTATGTGTAGTATGTTTGAATCAATTAATGTATGTGTTTTTCTGTTTATGACATAAAATGACCTAAAATATAAGTTGGCCTCAAATAATGTCAAAGTTAGGACAATGTTGCTGCCTAGACAATATTCAGGGAAATTTTCCGGAGATGTATCTCCGAAATATCACCTGTTATGTGCAATAAAGAGGCTTTCAATAGTATACAATGAATTTATGAGGGTTTACGGAGATACACCTCTCAATCCATCCCAAATAATTTACGAAGACATATCTTCGAATCAGATTTTGTCAACAATGAGATGTGTGGCAGAATTACGATGTTTGGTGTGATTTTAAATACGTCCGAAGATATATTTTTGGACATCAATAAAAATATTTTTGAATTTTCAAAAGTGTAAAGCGCATCCCATAGAGTGGGATGAACATTTCCCTACAAATTTCTCATCAAGTATCAATTTCTCAACCATGCTTTGAGTTTGAGAAGATACCTTTTTTTTCTTTGTTTTAGTACATGAGAAGATACTTTCCACCCAATTTAAGTTTTGTGTTTTGTAGTATGATAAACTGTTTATGTGTAATTACTTGGGCTTACTCATTTCTATATCCTCACAAGTAAATATGTTTACTAATAAGCTCTAGCAATAATTTTTGGGTCTAGTATAAAGAAACTACAATACTTCAATCTAAGCCTAAAAATATCATTGATATACATAAAAAAAAATGACATTAAGCAGAAACTATAAGGAAACGTTTTATCTAAGTGATAGCTATGGGTGATGGGAATTACTAGGAACAAGTTTTGACCAGAGTATCTATCTGATCTATCAATTATATTCAAAACATGTGTCATAAAATAAGTTGCTGCAATTGTTCCATCAACTATGTGAAGATTTGAAGATACCACGATAATCAGTTTATATTAAAATGTAGTACTATTATTATACAGGATAAGATTCCTTAAATTTTGGGCTAATAGTAACATGCCACTTGTTATTGTATGCTAGTTATGCAAATTTGTTCTTTCTAAGCATTTGTCTCATGTTGTGGATAGAGTGTGAGTGGCAGTGGCATCTGTGATAGGGAATGTAATGACAGGAAAGTTGTGGTAGAAAGGTACTGAAAATGTGTTGGAAGATCAATTAGTAACCTAAGATAAAACAGATAAATTTCATGATATTTACGATTTTAAGACTATTTAAGATAAATATGGTTCGGTCAAGGTGCTAACCTCTATTTCCAGTCCATTATACTGGTCTTTCATCTATCCTTAAAAAGTTTTCTCTTAACCGCTCCACTAAATAAAATCGAGTTTCTATAGAATTCACCCACGAACCTTTCATTAACAAGCAAATAAAATTTTTACACTAATAAATTCGATAACCAATATACAGAGTTTTTACAAGGACTTTGTTGAGGAACCTTCAAATAAAACTTTTATCTTTTATATATGTTAATCTCAAGAATCTACGACTAGAGTTTTTACACAGATCAAACTCAAAAACCTCAACTAAACTTTTAAATGAGTTTAGCTTATAACCTTTACAAAATAACTCTACAAGAGAATCACACTCTTGAATACACTAAATTAAAGCACAACACTGATTACAACAAAAAATCTCACAGAATTTTTGGTCTTTTGGCACAACAATCTTTGCGAAAAGTAAATATGAAAACAAAGAGAGTAGAAGAAGAATGTAAGATTTTCTAATCTTAAATTTGATGTAAAATGAAATGAGCAGAAACCTCCTTTATATAAGAAATTTTTTGCCTCAAAATAAAAATAATTCATGGGTCATTTTAACGACTTAATCGACTAACCTTATATGTTAATCGATTAAGGACTTTCAAAATACAAAAATCCTAATTCAAGAAAGAAACCTTAAAATGGATAGATGGTTTAATCAATCAAAACTTTTCTAATCTATTATGAGGTCATTTACCTCGCTCTAATCAGTTGGACCAAGTCCTTAATTGATTAGACAGTGTAAAAACTATTTCTATTTATTAGAAATACTTCTTAATCAATTTCACACAAAACTTGATAACTTTTAAAGAAATTTTGAAATAAGAGAAGGTTAAAAAAAATTGGTGTGTTTGATTTCCTCAATACTTCAAGACTTACTCTTCACCTTTTACATTTTAACCGATCACTCTAAGACATGAAACGCAGGTTCAGGCGAGCTTTCACACTTTTAAAATTTTAGATCTTTAAGTTCCCTTCCTTGATACAACAATGGCTTAACACTTCAATTGAAATTTGAATCTCCTGACTTAAATATCTTCTTGATCAGGTATCATAATTAGAACTTTTTGTAGAGTAATGTGTTCTATGATAAATGTTTGTATTAGAAATATGTAGCTAGAGTCTTGTAGAAGGATGTGCCCATACTAATGTGAGTTCATGTATCAGATAATTAATGAATTTTAGAGAGATGTATAACTAGATTAGTGGAGTCATAATAGTAAATGTAAGTAGTATAGAGAAGTCTCTCTCTCTCTCTCTCTCTCTCTCTCTCTCTCTCCTCTCTCTCTCTCTCTCTTCTCTCTCTCTCTCTCTCTCTCTCTCTCTCTCTCTCTCTCTATCTCTCTCTCTTCTCTCTTCTCTCTCTCTCTCTCTCTCTCTCTCTCTCTCTCTCTCTCTCTTCTCCTCTCTCTCTTCTCTCTCTCTCTCTCTCTCTTCTATATATTATATATATATATATAATATATTATATATATATATATATATATATATATATATATATATATATATATCATAAAATATCTAAAATAATCTCCATTGAATTTATAAATAGGGAGGTGTTATCAAGCTAGTAAAAGTTAGTACATCAAGCATGTGTAAGCAAAAACAATGAAAAAAAGAAATCAAAAAGCATCTTCCAGTTCCCTCTAGAATACCACCAATAAAATGATACCAGAGCTTCAGATACTTGAAGAAAAAAAAAGGAAAAATATAAGAGTGGGAGGAAATTGAAGGTCAAGACTCATGGTTTCCTTAATTAATGTCTCAACAAGCATCCGATCTATATATAGCAATCTCCAAGTTTCTTTATTTGAAGGAAAATATTATTATTTTTGGGCATTAAAAATGGAGAATTTATATGCACGTCATTGGATGTATTGGAGTTTGTCATACAAGTGTATGAAGAACCAGTCGCCGCAATAGAACACACAACATCACAAAGTGAAGAATTAAAGAAGAAAAAAACATAGATGCTAGAGTTTTTCGAATGATTCAAAGAGGAATCTCAAATGTCATTTTTCCAATAATTGTGAGATCAAAAACAATCAAAGAAGCATGAGAAAATCTACAACAATAGTTTGAAGAAGATTCAAAGGTGATAAGAGTTAAACTTATGTCTCTAAAAAGAGATTCTGAAAATTAAAGGAGGAAAAATGAAATTTTGAATGAGTACTTCAATAGACTCGCTGATTTGGTGAATCAAATGAATTGTGGATACAATTTTAATTATCTTGATTGAAAAATTATATTCAATGGTTGTTGGAACCACTTAGATCCTATGAGTAAAGATTGTCACGCTGCAATGAAAAGTCAGTTGAAAGCGTGTTTCAATCCAAGCTCACCATTTAACCAAATAATGATAAATTTGTACTCTAAAATAATGGTGAGTCTTCTAGATGTGGCAAATTTTCTAGAGGTCGAGGAAGAGGCGGAAACTCCCGTGAAAGAGGAAGAGGTGCCTATGGAGGACGAGGAAATTTTGAAGGTTCAAATAAATGGTGTGGCATATACAAGAAGAGAATTCATGAAGATAAAGATTGATGGAACAAAGACAAGCCACAATGTCATAATTGCAAAATATTTGAGCATATCCATAAAGATTTTCGCTTAAAAAACTAGCAACATGTATCATTTGAAGAAGAAGAAAATAGTGAAGCCAACTTGTTCTTTGCTTGTCACAAAGAAACTCAAGAGTATGAAAATGTGTGGTACTTGGACAACGAGTGTAGCAATCATATGGCAGGAGATAAAGAGGCTTACATTGACATTGATCCCTCATTTGGCTCCAAAGTTAAATTGAGCAATGGAGAATATATTGAAGTTGAAGGAAAAGAAAACATTGGAGTTGCAACAAAGCAAATAGGTAAGGTAATTCATGGTACTTTTTATGATTCTAAGTTAGATGGAAATTCATTGAGAATTGGGAACCTATTGGAGCATGATTATTCTCTTCAATTTGAGAATCAAGAGTCCATAAGATTTGATCCAAAAAGAAGAGTGGTTGATGTTGTAAAAATGAACAAAAGCATTAAATGTTCACTTTCTCTTAATTATGAGAAACATATCCATTTGATGGCTAGAGAAGAATGCAACTCTTTCCTATGGAACAGGATACTTGGACACTTAAACTACAACATTCTCACTTTGATTTCTCAAGAGAATAAGGTGTTCGAGTTTCCAATAATTGAAAAGAAATATAGAGTATGTGAGATATGTTTACTTTGAAAACACCATCGATAACCATTTCCAAAGGAAGGAACGATAAGATCTAAATAAGTGTTTAAATTGGTATGGTTCTATGAACACCTTATCTCATGCACAAAATGTGTATTCTATTATATTCAATGATGATCTAACCCGTATGATATGAGTTTATTTTATGAGACAAAAATCGGAAGTGTTTGTAATTTATAAGAAGTTTAAAGCTTTTATGAGAAACAAAGTGACAGGTCCATAAAAGTTTTGGGAAGGGGAAAATAGTACACTTCCAATGAATTTGATAAGGTTTTTTGAAGAAGAAGAAGACGTGGAGAGGCAACTGACTGTTGGCTATACACCTCAATAAATTGGTGTATCATAAAGAAATAACCTTATTGTGATGTAGATAGCCAAGTCCATGTTGTTTGAGAAAGGGATGCTTAAATAATTTTGGTCTGAAAATGTTAATACAATTGTGTACCTACTAAATAGATTTTCAACAAGATTTATATGGAACATGACACCATTTAAAGCATAGAATGGAAGAAAGCCTTCAGTAAACCACCTTAAAGTTTTTTTGGTGTATATTATATACTCAAGTTCCTAAAGTTAAGAGGACAAAACTTGAAGAATCAAGTGACGAATGCATCTTTATTGGCTACAACTCTATGTTAAATGGCTATAGACTTTACAATTTGAAGACCAAGAAAGTGATTGTCAGCTGAGATGTTGTATTTGATGAAAATGTCTTTTGGAATTAGAAAAAAAGGAGAGCGTTGAGATGAAAAAAGTTCCAGCATTCATTTAAGAGCAAAATCTAACTTCTTTAGACAATGAGGAAAATATTTCATATATAACAATTTCTATATCTAACACAATATCTTCACCAAAATCTAAATCATCATCTCCAAGCTTGATTCCAATAAAAGTTATGAGTTTGGATGATATTTATACTAGATGCAACTATTGTTCAATTGAACCTAAAAATTATGAAGAATCATTTAAAGGAGATGCTTAAAGGAAGGCAATGCATGAAGAAACATGTGTGATTGAAAAGAACAAGACTTGGAAACTAGTGGAGAAGCCAAATGACAAACAAGTTATTGGTGCGAAATGGATCTACAAGGAGAAACATGATCCATCTGGTTCAGTCCAAAAGAACAAATCAATATTTTTTGCAAAGGACTATGAACAACAACCTAATATTAACTATGAAGAGACATTTACCCCGTGACACGCCTCGACACCATTAGAACATTAATATCTATTGCAACCCAAAAATAAAGGAAGTTGTATCAATAAGATGTAAAGTCGGTATTCTTGAATGAAGAACTGAATGAAGAAGGCTATGTGGAGCAGCCTCAAGGCTTTGAGATTTAAGGTTAAGAAGAAAATGTTTATAGATTGAAGAAAACTCTTTATGAGATGAAACAAACACCAAGAGCATTGTATATCAATATTGACAATTACTTCATGGAAAAATGTTTTGAGAAAAGTAGGAACGAGCCTACTTTGCATGTCAAATAACAAGGTATGGTCAATGTTTTTATTTTTGCACTTTAATTATGTGGATGATTTAATCTTTACTGAAAATAACTTAAAGTTTGTTAAATATTTTAGAAAAGATGATGAGATATGAGATGAATGATTTGGGTCTGCTACGTCATTTTATTGAAATTGAAATTTATCAAGAGAATGATGGAGTCTTCATTTATCAAAAGAAATATGCTGAGAAAATATTGAAGAAATTTGGAATGTTTGGTTGCAATAAAACTGATAAACCTTTAGTTGTGAAAGGAAAATTAATGAAAGAAGATGGATGAAAGAAGGATGATTCTAGTAACTATAGAAATCTAATTGGTAATCAATTTTACCTTACTAGTACAAGACCTGCTAACATATTTGCAGCGAGTTTATTTTCTCGGTTCATGAACAATCTAAGCCATATCCATCTAGGATCGACAAAAAGGGTATTGAGATATATTCAAGACACTTTGGACTATTGAATAAAACATGAAACCAAGGTTGAAACTAGGTTCGGGAATTTTTCTATGGTGCTCAAAGAAACAACAAAAGGTTGCTCAATCTTCTGCGGAAGCAGAATATATTTCAGTTACCTTAGCTACCCAACAAGCAATATGGTTGAAGAGAATATTTGAAGTCTGCGGTAAGAAACAAGAACTTGTGACTATCCATTGTGATAATAAATCAACCATTGACATGGCTAAGAATATGGTATATCATGGAAGAATAAAGCATATATCCATTAAACATCATTTCATTTAAGAAACTATCGAAGATAAAGAGGCGCACCTGAGTTTTTTCAAGATAAATGATCAAGTTGTTGATATTTTCACAAAACTCTTCCTAGAGAGAAAAAAAACATTTAAGAGAAGCTCTTGGAATTCAAGAACATCACATTACGGGAAATAATTTTGAGTAATGTATTATATCAATAAATGCTTATATTAGAAAGATGTACCTAGAATATTGTAGAAGCATATGTCTAGGCTAATGTGAGTTCATGTATCAGATAATTAATGAGTTATATAGAGATGTTAAAGGAGATTAGTTGAGTCATAATAATAAATGTAAGTAGTAGAGAGATGTGTGTAAATCTCTCTCTCTCTCTCTCTTCTATCTCTCTCTCTACTCTCTATCTCTCTCTCTCTCTCCTCTCTCCTCTCTCTCTCTTCTCTTCTCTTCTCTCTCTCTCTCTCTCTCTCTCTCTCTCTCTCTCTCCTCTCTCTCCTCTATCTCTCTCTCTCTCTTCTCTTCTCTCTCTCTCTCTCTCTCTCTCTCTCTCTCTCTCTCTCTCTCTCTCTCTCTCTCTCTACTCTCTCTCTCTCTCTCTCTCTTCTCCTCTCTCTCTTCTCTCTCTCTCTCTCTCTCTCTCTCTCTCTCTCTCTCTCTCTCTCTCTCTCTCTCTATCTCTCTCTCTCTCTCTCTCTCTCTCTCTCTCTCTCCTCTCTCTCTTCTCTCTCTCTCTCTCTCTCTCTCTCTCTCTCTCTCTCTCTCTCTCTCTCAATTCAATTCAATTCAATTCAATTCAATTGACAGTCATTTTGCAAGCAAGCATATTCACATTATCGTGAAATGAAACTATCTGATAAATGAAACTATAAGTGAATTTGCTATAAATTTTATTTAACGACTAAATCATTTCGATTCTTGTACAAACCGATTCAAATATCTAAATTAATTGGGAAATGAGGTTGTCATCAATTGATGAAAGCCTAATATATTAGCAACCAACTTTAGATTCTTGTATTTATAAGCTATTTTAAAGCCTAAAATAGTTTCTTTATTATGAGAGTTAGATATTTTTCTCATACTTGCAAAACAAATAGAAACAAAAACATCACGTTCCAACAGTATCTGTCATCTATATATGCAAAAAACAGTGCAATTTATTGTTTTGATATATATATGTAATTTAACTGGACCAAAATTTATATGAAATTCTATGGTGAACTATTCTTTGGACTTATTCCTAGAATGTCAACACTCAATGTTTGTTTTTCTATAGGCAATAGCTTTCTACTTTCTCTTACCCAATTGGAAACAATACATCCATTTCCCTCTTATCATTGATTTATCTATATACACCAATCTACATTTTCACCTTTTGTTTTCTCCACAAATCATATCTTTACATAGCATAAGATAAAAATTAATAATTAACCAATCAGAAATTGATTGGTTCACAATCTCCGATCGTAATTGCGGCCGCAATATTATTGATGTCATTACAGTATGATTTGTAAATTATGTATATGATCGCATTAGGAAGCACAATAATCTCAACTATGTTCGGCTATTCTCATAAAAAAATTTTAAAAAATTAATATCAAAACTCACATTGCAACGACTACCTTATGTAACGCAACAATCGCAACCGCAACATTCTCGGCCGCAACCACAATTTAAAATCATGATTTCACGTCTATAACATTATTTAGGACAAAGTAAAATAAGGGTAGAATGTCACTCATGGTAAGTTGAAAGCAACCTAGTTGTTAAAAGGGACCACAAATAGAGACAATATTGAATTATTATGCATGAAATGTAACACAACAAAAATGTCTTACTCAAAGTTTTAACGCACAAACAAATAATGGGTCCATAAGAAATCCTATAATTAACAAGTTAACCAATGAGAATTCATAGAATAAGATTAACTTCAACTCTCTAACCAATCAACACTAAGATGAGACCAATTGGTAGGTCCTATGAACCTCCATTAATATTCCTGTAGCAAATTACCAAAAGTGCAACAACCATAGAACAAGAAAAACAACAGTCCCTACTCACATTAGTGTCTCCTTCATCACACTGTCTAGTTTTTTTAACATACACAAATCATTAATTGAATCATTCTTTTGATATTGGAAGAAGAAAAAAAAACATAGATTTTTTTATATCGTTTTTATGATAACCGATATGAAAAGTGGTGGTGCAGATGCAGGTGCCTTGGGAGCCAAGACAGCGAGAGCTTGTGATAGCTGTTTGAGACGAAGAGCTCGTTGGTTTTGTGCTGCTGATGATGCTTTTCTTTGTCATGGTTGTGACAACTTGGTTCATTCGGCTAATCAGTTAGCGAGTAGACACGAGAGGGTTCGTCTTCAAACCGCGTCTGCTAAGGTGACTACGACGACAGCAACAGCAAAAGCGTGGCATAGTGGATTCACTAGAAAAGCAAGAACGCCGCGTCATAATAAGAATTCGTCGATTCAACAACAGCAACAACGGCTTAAGGAGAAGATTCTTTTCAATACTAGTTTTCTTCCGCTAGTTCCTGAGCTCGGAGGCGAAGAAGAAGAAGAAGATCGAGAACGGGGATTGCTAGTTGATATTAATGAGATTGAGGAGGAGGAGGAAGAGCAGTTGCTGTGTCGCGTCCCGGTTTATGATGTCGACCCTTTTGATTTAGAGAATTGTAATGTGAAAAATGATGCTGCTGATTTTGAGGACATGTGTGATTTGGATAGTTTCTGTGAGTTTGATGTTGATCTTGCTGAGTTTGCAGCTAATGTTGAAAGTTTACTTGGTGTTGGGAGTAGTGAGATTCATGAGAATTCAACGGAACAAGTGTTTGATTATAAACAAGAGAATGAAATGGATCCATCCAAAAATGAAATATTAAAGGTTAAAGATGAAGAACTTGATGACTTGGAATCGGTTTTTGATATGACAAGTGATGAAGTTTTTCATTGGAATATGGATCATGATGAATCAATGGTACACCAAGAGAAAGAGTTTATGCCTTTGAGTAATAGTAGTGTTGGTGTTAGTGAGAGTGTTATTACTAAAGAGGAAACAAAAAGAGAGAGATTTTTGAGACTAAACTATGAAGATGTTATTAGTGCTTGGTCTAGGCAAGGCTCTCCTTCTCTATGGACTACCGCAAACCCACCTAAGTTCAACTCCGATGATGATTCATGGCAAAATTTCTTGGTACTTTCTTTTCTCATTTATCTCTTTTACACTACTAAAAAGATATAAATTCAACATAGAAATATAATCGAAACCACAAGAGTTGAATCTCACTAATTCGTGGCAGACCAAACCATGGCACCATGGTCGTCGCTTAGTTGCTTTATCACTATATACATACACTTTATTTGTTTACAAAAAAAGTTGAATCTCAATAAATCGTGTCAGACTACTATGGTCTCCGCTTAATTGTTTTATCATTACATACATACATGTATATGTTTTTGTACAACAAGAACTAAATCTCAGTAAATCGTGTCAGACTACTATGGTCTCCCCTTAGTTGTTTTATCACTACATACATACATGTATAAGTTTTTGTACGACAAGAACTAAATCTCAGTAAATCGTGTTGGACCACTATGGTCTCCGCTTAGTTGCTTTATCACTACATACATACATGTATAAGTTTTTGTACGACAAGAACTAAATCTCAGTAAATCGTGTTGGATCACTGTGGTTTCCGCTTAATTGCTTTATCACTACATACATATATGTATATATTTTTTTACGACAAGAACTAAATCTCAGTAAATCGTGTCAAGACAATTATGGTTTGTCGTTTAGTTACTTTATCACTACATACATATATATATATATATATATATATATGCATATGGTTTTTTACGACAAAAGTTGAATCTTTGTAAATCATGTTAGACCACTACGGTCTCTCTCTGCTTAGTCGTTTTATCACTACATACTTACATGTATGTGTTTTTTTTACAACAAAAGTTGAACCTAAATAAATTGTATTAGACCACTATGGTCTTTCGCTTAGTTGTTTATATGTTATTTTACGACAAGAGTTGAGTCTCTGTAAATCGTGATTTGTCGCATAGTATATACCTGTATATGATAATTATGATAATATTTGACATTTGAGTGTCTTGTGAATATTAATTTCAGGGTTCAAGTGGTGTAGATGGAGAAATAAGAAGCATAAGAGGGAACTTAATAGGAAGTAATGGAGATGGAGGAAGAGAAGCAAGAGTATCAAGGTATAGAGAGAAAAGAAGAACACGTTTGTTTGCAAAGAAGATAAGATATGAAGTAAGGAAATTGAATGCAGAGAAGAGACCAAGAATGAAAGGTCGTTTTGTTAAGAGAACAACATGTTTTGCTGGAGGAGCAACTCCATTTCCAACTAATTATCACTGACATCAATAATGAATATGATGAACTAGTTATATATTAATTGAGTTTCTATGTTTGCTTTTCAGCAAACATGGATTGATTAATATTTGGTGCATGTGGATGAATGTGTATATTATGTATTATAATAATGTTGTTACTTTGTTAGTAGAGTTGTTGCTTGGGATGTTTCAATGTATCTCTCTCTAGCTTCATGTTTAATTAGTAGTACTAATGGTATAACACTTTTATTATGAGCTAGTTGAAGATTTGGCTATTGATTTTTGGAAGCCATTTATGTGTTGTTATTGTTCCTTTTTAGAAAGTGGATCAATTTGAATAATTGTTCATGTTATGGTTGCATTGTTGATTATTTTGGCTACATGTGTTTAATATTAGGTTGAAATTAATGATTTGTAATGTTGAAAAACTTGATACAATGATTATGATTGTAAGATATCCTAATTAAGTTAACCGACTATAAAAATAAATAAATAAATAAAAAGCCAATCATAAGTAACTAAGTAAAACTTTTTTTTAAAAATTAAAATTTGTATAAATGAGAGAGAAATAAAAAAAAAATCTAATCATTCAAAAAAAACAATAAAGATATAAAAAAAGGTAATTCAAATCTATCTCTTATGAAGATCTTTCGAACAGATTGAGATATGGTTCCACCAAATTTCATTTTGAATGTAAAAACATACATTTTTTACTATCAACATAACTTTTAAATTCATGATGATTGTAAGACACCTTAAATCGGAAGGACCTAGTGATATGAATTTTTTTTTATTTGGATAGAAGTTTAAAGGAGAATGATAATATTAGTGGATGGTTGTATGGCAAGTAGAGAGTCATTTTCAATCCAAATTTGATTACATCCTCTCCCAAAAATATGTTCGATAGCCATAATGATACTTGTAAGTTCAACTTGAAAGGAGGTTGGAATACTTATATTTACTGAGAATGAGAATGCACCTGAGTAGGTGTCCCTCGAGATTTCCCGTATATGTTACATTTTACTCAATGTAGTTGTGCATATTTTCAATTGATTTGTTTAATGCAGTGTGTAGGGGGTCGACATTTGATATCAAAGTGTTTCAGGATAATGAAATCATTGTAAATGTTAATATAAACCCGTCTCTAATAGCAAGTTTTCAAAAAAAAATATTATTAAATAAGTGTTATAATAGTTTTAAAACTATAATAGTGAATTTACTGGCCATAAAAATAATCACTTTTTATAATAAAAAAAAATTGAATTGACTTGTTAGAGATGAACTGGGGATACTATTCAAGAGTTTATCAAAATATCTTAGAATTCATGTAGGCAGTATCTCTTCTGTTTTGGCCCTACTTACAATTTAAAATAATTCAATTCCACTGTCACACTCACACCACTCTAATGTTCAATTGAAAATATTATTCTTTTACATCATTATCTCTCTCATCTCATCTTATATCTTATATCTTCTTTATTCACAAAACTCACTAAAATTATTCTCTTTTATTTAAATAGTTTGATAACTAGTAGGTGTTAGTGATGACACGAGAGTCAAAAACAGAAGGGTTAATCTCCAACCATAAGATCATAATTAATATTGATGGCCACTTATAAAGTCATATTTATTTGTATTTATTAGGAGGAAAAAACATCAACATGATGTATGAGTTTGTGTTGGTGGTGGAAAATACATGAAAAAGTATACCATGTCTTTCTGAAATCCCAAGAGCTGATATCCTGAAATGCATGTTTTGTTCTCTTACTATAAAAAAGCAATTTGGTCCCAAAAATATTGGGGTCAATGGGCCAGAGTTTGTGAAAATGAAATAACAGAAACTTCACAAAAAAAAAGTGATAGCATAGAGCTGTAACTCAACATGGTAGATGGGCCATCATACAACATGTAACCATCATCATCTTGTCACCATTTATAAGATCCAATTATTATAGACTACTTGGTTACTATATTTATCCTAAGACAAGGATGAGTGGTTAAGTCTCGTGTCATATTTAAATAACTGGAATGTTAGATTTACAAGAGAAATGACTAATATATTTACTGTTAAGGTTTTAGATGGAGATGTGACGTCTCTCCTATAGTTATGGAGAATTGGACACCCATTGTTGCTCTCAGTTTCCTCTGACTCCTTATCAAATGGTATCAAAGTCATGGTTCAATTTGGTAGGAAAGTAGGAGATGAATCCAATGTTGAATCATGTTATATTTTGAGAATTTTTTTTTTAAATATCCAGAAATTTTAAAAAAATTTCAAAATTAACCATTTTTTCAAAATAATTACACAAATGGCCATTTTTGGCCAAAATTAACACCTAGGCGCCACCCTAGTTGGCGCCTACCCTTAATGGGTAGGGCAAGTCGCCACTAGGAGTGGCGCCTACACCCATTCCATTTTTTTTTTATATGTTTTTTTTTATTTTTTTTTATTTTTAATTTATAAATTTATATTTTTTATTAATTATATTAATTTATATTAACACATATATATAAATAAAATTATTTACAAGATATATATATATATATATATATATTAATTTATATATATATTAATTTATATATATATATATATATTAATTTAATTTATAAGTAATTAATATTATTTGTAAATTTTTGGAAAAAATTAATTTATATACGTGTAAATAAATATTTATACACAAGTAAATTAATATATATATATATATAATATATATATATAATATATATATATATATATATATATATATATATATATAAAGATATGATAGACAATATCTTTAAAGATAAAGATAAAGATATAAAGATAATAAACAGAAAATATTTTTATTTAAATAATAGACAAGACAAATATTACAAAGATATGATTAATCACATATGATGCGGTCCCTGGTACGATCCGCACGGGGGAGGTCTAATTACTCGCCTAGACGGTTCACGTGGTGGTGGTGCTTCCCTATTACCACCCTTGCCCTAACGCGTCCCCTTGCCGTTTGCCGTTGTGGTTGGGTCGAAGTCCCTTCAGTGCTGTAGGAAAGACGGGTCCCCTCTGCCCCCTCAAAGCTTTGTCTCGGTGGGACAAACTGACTACTGCTGGGTGCGCCCTCGAATTGTGGTCTTTGGTAGTTTAGGGTTGAATCGGGTTGGCCAAAGTACAATGTTTGTTGTGGTGTATAGTAGTCTTGTTGGTAGTCCTCTTGTATACCCGTGTCGGGGCTAGGTGGAGGACTGGAAGAGCTCGGGACATTGTCATGATGGAAGTGTTGGGATTGGTGGAAGTGGGGGGATTAATATTGTGGTAGGTGTTGGGACTGTTGATGGTGGTGGGAATGTTGAGTTTGTTGTTGGTAGTCTTCATGGTATTGGGGTTGAGTTTGTGGTATGTATTGTTGATTTGGTTGGGGGTGGACATGTGTTGTGGTGGTTGTTGTTGGTAATATGGTGGTGGTGGTTGTTGTTGGTAATAAGGTGGTGGTGGTTGTTGTTGGTAAAATGGTGGTGGTGGTTGTTGTTGGTAATAAGGTGGTGGTTGTTGTTGTTGGGAATACTGTGGTGGTTGTTGTTGTTGGAAATATGGCTGTTGCATCCGGGGATCGTCCAAATAGAACGGGTCAGACACAATCATTTCTGGATTTGTATTTGCTCTATACCAATCCACATATTCCCTTGTCGGCTTCATTTCGTTGGGCGCCACCGGAAATTGTAGAACATAGTGGGCACGGTCTTTCCACATTTTACGAAACTCCTTAGCAAATTCCTTCCAATTTTGGGCATACCACTGGTGGCTGACTTTTTTTAGATGCCAAGGTTCCATAGACATTGGGGGGGCTGGGATTTCTTGATGCATTCCGAATTGAAGCTTGACACGGTCACTTTGGTGCATCTCCACAGTGGTGAACCGCATTATGGCCGTTTTTGCTGTCCAAACAGCTGCATCTTCGGGGTTGGGTTGATGTTTCAATCCCAAATATGGCCTCCAAATAAACTGCAAAGAAAAAAGTAAATATGTTATTTATCGAGAATGCATGATATTAATAAATCAGTTAGAAGCTGAGTGATTTAGTGGTAATACATCTTGTGCTCGGAGACGATCCAAGAGTTGACGATAAAATATAATTTTATTTTTGGGGGTAAGACTGTAATCCAGTCCGGTTGTAATGAACCTAAACAAAAAAAGATAAATAATATTATTTATAAATATTTATACAATAAATATACAAAATGAAATAACATCATAAATTTACCTAGTTGCGTAGGGGAAGGAGTAGACATTAGGATTTTCTGGGGCTAGCCTCGGCAATCTCCACCACCCCCATGTTTGGAGCAAAAAAGCACATCCAGAAAATGTACAGTGCTCATTTTGTGCGTTTTTACACAAAGAGCTATATAGGAATGCTAATACTGCAGAACCCCAACTATATGTGCTTATTCTATCAATGTCCCCGAGCAAACTCAGGTACATAAAATTTATGCTATTTCCCGTCTCTTCGGGAAATAGCAAGTTCCCAAACAATAGCATAATGTAAACCCGGGTTTTTATGACTTTTTCTTGTTCGGAGGATTCCTCAGTCAAAGTTATGGAGTCGTGGTACAATTGTAGGCTAGATAATTTAATACCCTGACCCCTTGCTTTGGCAGACCCCTCACCCTCGACCAGATCTACCCCCAACATTTGAACACATATTTGGTTAGGCTGTTGAACATTTCCGGTGACAGGCTTACCATCTATTCTAAGACCCAAAAGCATGTACACGTCCTCTAATGTGACGGTACATTCACCAGTTGGTAGGTGAAAAGTGTGTGTCTCAGGTCTCCAACGTTCACACAGAGCCAAAATGAATTTGACATCAATTGTGGCATTTACGACATGCATAACATGACCGAAACCCGCACGCTGTATGTAAGGTACGCACCATGGGTCTGGATAAGGCATTGGGTGTGAACGTTGACGAAATTTCTTGGGATCCTTTAAAAACAAACAATATAAACAATCATTAGATTGGACTTTTAAAAAACTAATTACAAACATACGAAAGAGGCAATGTTCAAGAAAAACTTACGAATGAGGCAATGTTTGCCCTAGTGCCTCTGTGTTCTTGGCCCATGGTAAGAAGAGACATGACTGCAATGTAGAACGAAGCTTGGTGGATGAGAAGTTTCGCCGGAGTTCTCTGAATAAAAGTGTTAGTGGTTGATGAAAACTTGCAAGAATGACCCTCTATTTATACTCGTTTTCAAGTAGACTGAATATGCAAAAATGTGACAAGTGTAAGGCATGCGTGGTAGTGTTGGCATGCATTGGTGCAGACTAGGTGGGAGTTGTCTTGTCTTGGGGAAGACTTGGTGGAATCTGATGATGCAAAAATGTGACAAGTGTAAGGCATGCGTGGGAATCTTGCAGAATAGGTGCAGGCTAGGTGGTAGTGTTGGCATGCATTGGTGCAGACTAGGTGTGAGTTGTCTTGTCTTGGGGAAGACTTGGTGGAATCTGATGATGCAAAGGTGTGACACGTGTAAGGCATGCGTGGGAATCTTGCAGAATAGGTGCAGACTAGGTGGTAGTGTTGGCATGCATTGGTGCAGACTAGGTGGGAGTTGTCTTGTCTTGGGGAAGACTTGGTGGAATCTGATGATGCAAAGGTGTGACACGTGTAAGGCATGTGTGGGAATCTTGTAGAATAGGTGCAGGCTAGGTGGTAGTGTTGGCATGCATTGGTGCAGACTAGGTGGGAGTTGTCTTGTCTTGGGGAAGACTTGGTGGAATCTGATGATGCAAAGGTGTGACACGTGTAAGGCATGCGTGGGAATCTTGCAGAATAGGTGCAGGCTAGGTGGTAGTGTTGGCATGCATTGGTGCAGACTAGGTGGGAGTTGTCTTGTCTTGGGGAAGACTTGGTGGAATCTGATGATGCAAAAATGTGACAAGTGTAAGGCATGCGTGGGAATCTTGCAGAATAGGTGCAGGCTAGGTGGTAGTGTTGGCATGCATTGGTGCAGACTAGGTGGGAGTTGTCTTGTCTTGGGGAAGACTTGGTGGAATTTGATGATGCAAAGGTGTGACACGTGTAAGGCATGCGTGGGAATCTTGCAGAATAGGTGCAGACTAGGTGGTAGTGTTGGCATGCATTGGTGCAGACTAGGTGGGAGTTGTCTTGTCTTGGGGAAGACTCCATCTATTCTGATGATGCAAAGGTGTGACACGTGGAAGCAAAGCGTGAGAATATTATTTAAAATAAATAATCAGGTTGTTTAAAATAAATAATTAAGCTTAAATAAAATTGAATAAAAAAGGTTGTTTTAAATAATCAGGCATGCGTGGGAATATTATTTAAAATAATTAATCAGGTTGTTTGAACACATAATGGAAAAAAGAGGTAGTTTAGTATTGGAAGTGTGATATTCAGTATTGAAAGTTCAAGAAGTTTAAGTTTTTGGTGGAAGCAAAGCTAAAGCTGAGACTAAGTTCAGACTATGTGGAGAATACATTTGATGGATAGGCAGTACACGTGGCAAAATTATTACATGCATGCAGCTCCACGTTGCCTGCAAGTTCTTGCATGCTTTACACGTGTCCAAGTTTTGCATGCGTTGCTTTTGGGGAAGGCTTGGTTGAAGACATGCATGCAAAGATGTGTCGGAATCTTGCAGTATAAATATTCACACACATTTTCACAAAGGTATTCACAATATCTTCACAGCAATCTTCACAAAACCTTCACAATATCATCACAAAACCTTCACAATATCATCACAAAACCTTCACAATATCATCACAAAACCTTCACAAAACCTTCACAAAACCATCACAATATCTTCACAAAACCTTCACAAAACATGGCATCTTCATCGCAATACAAAATCAAAGCTCACGTCAATGGTGAGACTTATGAATGTGATATGTCTGGCTTCCTATTTAGAAACACCGAATGCACTCGTTTTTGTCTAAATAGAGAAGCTGGCTTCTCTTATCTGAAAAGGAAGATTGAGTCCAAACTAAGACAACCCGTGTCCCAAATTTTTTATCAACAACCTTTTTTTTCAGAAAACAACTCTGTCAAGTTTTATAAGTCATTGATTCAAAATGACATGGAGACAAAATACATGTTTCGTAACCATGAGTATTCTGGTTACGAATACATAGTGTTGTATATTGTGTTGGAACAATTTCAACCAACTCAGAATATTCAGTCACAGGTTATTGATCCTGTGATTGATGACGAACAAGATGTTGAGCACCACGTTGAAGACGATGTGGTTGATGATGCTGAAGACGTGGTTAATGACTTGGTGAACCGTGATTCTGAAGACGACGACCAAGTTCAAATACCTATAGCGCAACGCTACTCACCGCCTGCGCACTTCACAACACTTAACTTGGGCGAGGATGAGCCCTCATCAGATATGTTCTACAACCCATATATGAGGTCTGATGAGGACTTAAAGAAGGGTGACCAATTTCGGACCAAGGAAGAGTGTCTGTTAGCAATAAAGAACTGGCACTTGAAAAACTGTGTTGACTACGATGTTATCAAATCAAATCCGGAAAGATACGTTATTGTATGCAAAAATCCGGAGTGTGGGTATATGTTGATGGCATCGTACAAGAAGAAACATAATGCGTGGGTGATAGGGTCCATTTCTCAAGCTCACATTTGCGTCAACACCAACATGGCACAGGATCATCGCAAACTTAGCCATGATATGATCTGCCATTCCATATTACCTCTAGTTGAGGCTGACCCGTCACTGAAGGTCAAAACAATTATCTCCCGTTGCGTGGCTGTTTTCAAATATACACCGTCATACAGAAAGGCTTGGTTAGCGAAAACCAAGGCAATTGAACTGGTATACGGTAACTGGGAGGAGTCATACAAACAACTACCACGCTACCTGGCTGCACTACGATTGTATTCACCTGGGACGGTTTCTATAATGGAGACCTTGCCGGCACAATCCCCTGACGGAACTCGTCTAGAAGGTAATGGAATATTCCATAGACTTTTCTGGGCATTCCGTCCCTGCATCATCGGTTTCACATTCTGCAAACCACTTGTTCAAGTCGATGGAACTTGGCTGTATGGGAAATACAAAGGATCGTTACTGATGGCGGTCGCACAAGATGGCAATTCTAATATTTTCCCAATAGCCTTTGCATTGGTTGAAGGAGAAACGGCTGCTGCTTGGAGTTTCTTCCTTAAGAATCTCCGAACGCACGTGACTCCACAAGCTGGCATCTGTGTGATTTCTGACAGGCACGCTTCAATAGACAGTGCATACAATAATCCAGCAAATGGTTGGCATGACCCCCCGTCTACCCATGTCTACTGCATCAGGCATATTGCTCAAAATTTTATGCGGGAGTTCAAGGATAACTTCTTGAAGCAACATTTGATAAACGCGGGGTATGCATTAAACCAACCTGGATTCCAATACTACCGCCGGGAAATAGTGTTGGCAAATTCTGATGCAGGGAGGTGGATTGATAATATCGACAGAGCGAAGTGGACTAGATCATACGACGATGGGGTGAGGTGGGGCCACATGACAACAAATCTTGTGGAATCAATGAACGGCGTCTTTAAGGGCATACGTAACCTCCCGGTAACCGCATTGGTGAGTGCGACCTATTTTCGGATGGCAACGTTGTTCGTAACAAGAGGCAGGCGCTGGAATGAAGTGTTGCAGACGAGTCAGGTATATAGTGATGCCTGCATGAAGTTTATGAGGCAGGAATCTGCCAAAGCCAGCAGCCATCGGGTTACGGAATTCGACCGCCATGGCCACACTTTTAGTGTCAAGGAAACAATTGACCACAACCAAGGGCTGCCCAGACAAGAGTATAGGGTCCTAATACCAGACCGTTGGTGCGACTGTGGTCAATTTCAGGCCTATCGTATGCCTTGTTCCCATGTCATTGCAGCGTGTTCACACAGCCACTTCGATGCATTATCGCTAGTGTCTCCCATCTACAAAGTTGCAACATTGCTCAATGTATACGACAATCCCTTTCCGGTGGTAGCATTGGAGGCGTATTGGCTAGAGTATGACGGGGAAATTGTTTAGCACAACGAATCGATGCGGCGGAATAAAAGTGGTCGCCCAAATAGCAGGCGCATTAGAACTGAAATGGACGTCGCAGAGAAAATACAGAGGAAGTGTAGCATATGTAGACAACTAGGGCATAATAAGAACAAATGTCCATATCGTGGATCTACTTCCACAACTTAGTTTTCATATTCATAAATCTGTGTACCAATGCTATTTATCATTAAAGTTTACTTTTTATTCCAAATAGAAGATGACACTTGAACAACAAACACAAACATCTAACATTACAACACCAATTACCTGAGAAACAAAAACAAACACTGGAACAAAAACAAGTACTAAAACAAGAACAAGTACTAGAACAATAACAAATACAACAACAACATGACAGACAACCATTAAAATCTAAGAAATTACAACAGTTAACACTATATCGTCTGATCCATGCATCATTTGGATGCAATCAATGTCGCTTTCAACTTCAACCCACCAACGTATTGTTTCTCCAGTTTCAAATGAGAACCTTGTTCTAAGCCTCGGAATCCTTCTAATGACTTCACCAGGTTTGTAATCTCCCTCTAACCAAGACATCAAGGACCTTTTTAGTTGGTCCAACGAACGGATGTTCCAAAATTTCATCTCCATTGGGGGTTTCATAGGCGAAAAAATAACATGCCCATCCCTTTTTAAGATTACTTGTTCAGGATCCGGGCGCCTTGATGATGTTCGCTGCCATGACGACGGTCTTGGAGATGCCATGAACTCAACTTGATAGAGAAAGTGATAAGAAATAGTGTTGAAGAAAATGCAAGGAAATAAAACTTTATTTATAGGAAAAGATCTGGGTTGTACACCAATCTACTTAACCCTAATTAGGGTTTCAATTAGGTCATAACTAACAAACTCTGATTATAACCGATCAATAAACCCTAATTATAATTGATAAATTAACCTTAACATGATTAACCCTAATTCTCCCAACAATTATAAATAAATAATATTTACTTATAAATTAAATTAATATATATATATATATATATATATATATTATATATATATATATATATATATATATATATATATATATATATATTTATATATATATATATATATATATATATATCTTGTAAATAAATATTTATATATATTAATTTACATGTGTATAATATTAATTGTTTATAAATTAAATTAATATATATATATTTTATAAATAATTTTATTTATATATTTGTGTTAATATAAATTAATATAATTTATAAAAAATATAAATTTATCAAATATCAAATATTTTTAAAAAAAAAATTAAAAAAAATATATATAACATATAAAAAAAATGGAATGGGTGTAGGCGCCACTCCTAGTGGCGATTTGCCCTACCCATTAAGGGTAGGCGCCAACTAGGGTGGCGCCTATGTAGTAACTTAGGGCAAAATTTGCCCATTTGTGTAATATTTTTGAAAAAATGGTTAATTTTGAAATTTTTTTGAAATTTCTGGATATTTAAAAAAAAATTTCATATTTTGAATATATAAAAGAGAATAAATATACTTAAAAAAATTGAGTAGAGATGTGACGTCTCTCTTTTGTGATCATAGAATAGAGCATTCGTCTCTTGTTACTAACAACTTCCCAAAACTCCCCAACATCCTAATATCTTTTAATCTTAACATCTTAATCATGATTTTAATTTATATTGTTTGTTAATAAACTAAGGGAATAGCAAAAATAAAAAATAAAATTAGACATTTTAACTATGTTAATTAAAGGCGTTAAATCGGGTTAATCCATAAAGGCCGACTTGTCAAGTCCAATAAATAATAGGACTTGAGCCTTAAAATTAGAGCTCATATTTTTCAAAAAAAATTAGTCCGATCATAAAAAAATCGCTACTAATTACGGTTAACATGTATGGACTGTGGATAATGTGCTACGCCCGCATAATAAAAAAAATTATATTTATATTCTCTCACTTCAAAAAATATATTGATTTTTCTCACCTCTCTAAATTTTATAACTATTCTATTCAATTTTTTTATAAATATTATACATTAATATAATTAAATTAATATTTAATTATTTTGTGTTTTACTTTACATATTTCTCATATTCAATTAGTTCCTCTTATGTTTTTATACAATTTAGACATGTATTGTATTTAAAAACATGTTATACTTTTTGATTTTTTTATATATTTTTATTTCTATATACATTTATAAAAATTGAGCATTAGGTTAGATAATATGTAGTTTAGATATGTCGTTTAAATGAGAAATGTGTTTGATAGGTCGTTTAAATGATCAATGCATTATTTTGGATGTTGGAATGGATTGCATTTCCTCTATTGTTGTTCATCCGAGTTATAGAACATTACGAAGATGCATCTTTGGAATTTTACAACGTTTTAATTTCTATAATTCGGATATGCATATCAGGAATTTATCCGTTTGCATTGTTTGGCGTGACCTCATTGTGTTTTATTTATGTAATGCTTATGTGGTTTAGTTATAGGCATTATGGATGATAATCCATATAGATTGAGGCACAACAGAGTTGCGCAACATGCATCGGTTCGGAGGGAAAGAGCCCGAGCCTCGTAGGCACATGTTGTTTCTAGCCCGGTTGATGTTGATGCATAAACTTCTAAGGCTCATGCGTCTCCGTATTCGTCTTCCCGCAGGAGATAGGTGTCACCTACTCAAGCACTTGAGGCTCCGTAGACACCCGAGGCACCCCAGGCACCGAAGGTATCGCAGGCACCCAAGGGGTTTGGAGGAGGCCCGTATGACTTATTGATGTTGTCTCTATACCTAGACCATGTTGGTAGACATGTCTAGGACAGTGAGGTAAAATTCGATTATATACATTCTTTGAAAAACTTATTTGTTATAATATTTGAATTTTTTTATGATGATTTATTTTTCTGCAGAATCATGATGCTTTAAAATGCATCAACCATGGCCAGAAGACTATTGGTCTGCAGCAGCCTGATGAGCAATTGTTTCAGGATGTGATGTCGCTATATGGTTTGAGAGACTTGTGTAGGATCGGTTATGTTACGATTAACCATGGTATGTTGTCTTCATTTGTCGAGAGGTGGCACTTGGAGACTTCATCTTTTCATGTTACATATAATGAGATGTATATCACACTAGACTATTAGACTATAACACAATTAACAGAGATTATGTAATGGAGATGTTGGTAGGCTACTTTGAGTTTGCCCAAGGGATGTCTTGCAAGAGTTAGAAGCCACTCGAGGGGACCATGCTAGGTTTCAATCCTTGGAGAGGTTGTATACACAGCAGTTGCATGATGCATAGCAAGTCGCTGGTAATGATGAGTAGGTTGTGTAGCATAAAACATACACATTGAGAGCATAAATTTTGTACTTTGTTGGCACGTCCAATTTTTTTGGACAAGAGTGATAATTATGTGGACGTGGTATATCTGAGATACTTCCCTAACTTGGAACGGATCCATGAGTACAACTCGTGGGTCACTTGTTTGGTCTACATGTACTCCAAGTTAGCTGAAGGTTGTATGTGGAAGACCAAACGTATGACAGGTAGCATCACACTGTTTACGGGAATATTTCTGCATCTTTTAGTGTTTGTGTATCATTTTCATAACATTTTGCAACACCATTACTAATTATTCATATCTACCATTTTCCAGACTTGGATCCTCCATTATTTCCCATGCATATATGGATGGTCATATGCTCTGGCCTATAATGAGGATATGCCACATGCTTCTCCATTCATCCCTCTCGGAGGGAATCAGGAAATAGAGTCATACATAGTGTATCTTGATCGTATGGTAGCAGAAGATATACACTTCCATACGTACATCGTGTTGGTGTAAGTCCTAGAGACCAATATTTTGGTACTTATATCGAATTATTTATTAATAATAAAAAACTTTTTCTTTATTATGTTTGTTTAATAAAGTCCCTAGAATATCTAGTCCGTTTAATGTATCTAGTGTGACTTAATCATGAGATCCCATTAAACATAAGGACATTATTCTTAAAGTATCTGTAGTCGAGCTTTGTTGTGAAGTGGGATAACATTAAAGCATTAAGAATATTATGTATATAGACTGATGATCATATCTCATGGATCATGGATAAGGAGTTATCAAGTCTTAAACATATGTATGAATATTATGAGTAATATTTATACTGGATTAACCCGTTATGAGAATACTACATAGAATGTTATGCAAATTGTCATAAGTTATTCTCATGGTGATAGTGGTGTATACCACCATTCGACCTGAAACCACTATGGACCCTAGATGTAGAGTCGAGTGCTTTATTATTGATCAAACATTGTCCGTAACGAATGACCATAAAGACAGTTGATGGATACTCCACGAAGCATGTTGAGGGACATGAGTGACCTAGATGGAATTTGCCCATCCTGCGTAATAGGATAAATATCTAAGAGCCCAATATTGAACTGGACAAAGATGATACGGGCTATGCCTTATGTTCAATATAGACATAAGGGAAAAAGGGTAATTATACACATAAGTATTATCATAAAAATAGATTTGTCAGATCACATGACATTTTCTTGTCTTGGATAGTAGTGATGTGTTTCTAGATACCGCTCACTGTTTATTATGTTAAATACCTGATTTAATATAATTGCCAATATCGCGAAAACCTACAAGGTCACACACAAAATGACGGGTTAATGAGAGACATAGTAAATAAGGAACACTGTAAGGTACGGTGCACTTAAGTGAATTGTAGAACATCGTAAAGTATGGTGCACTTAAGTAGAATATGAAATGTGATAAGGTACCACACGCTTAAGTGATTTTCTATATACCATAAGATATGGGCCAGATACACTTAAGTAATCTTTTTAGCTTGCAGGCCACACAAGTGGTTCTATAAATAGAACCCTTGTGCATAAGCATTTTACTTGATGAAATTTCGTTTCTCTCTCTCTCTCTCACTCAAAGTCTTCATTCGTAGCAATTGGCACTAAGACTGAAGGAATCTGTTCGCATGGACTGAGTAGAGGCGTTGTCACCATTCAACGCTCGTGATCACTCCTTAGATCTGGATCAAAGGTTTCAATCGCCACAAGAGGTAATAGTTTCTATCACTGATCATGTACATTAGTAAGGATCACTAAAGAAAAAAAATTAGTTTCCGTTGCATTTTGGATCGCAGTTTTCTATCACATCGATCACCATGAGACGTTTCCTCTTATGCTAAAAGTGATGTGTATGTTTGGTGGTGCCATGGTGCTACTTTCTTTGTAAAATTGGCATTTCTAAGGTTGCTTGATCTTTCATTCACAGGTTCTCCAATTTCAGTGGAACTATCCTTATCATTAAAAAGTTTATGAAAGACAAATGTTCCCTCAAACATACAAGTAATTTCTGAGAGGCTCCTTCTCAACCTGCATCAAACTAAATATGAACTTGTAAAGCATGAAATCATTTCGGGATTACACAACTTGGTCTACCCTTTATGTCTAGGTTCGAACAAAACTTATCTCCATTTTTTATTGTATCCAAAGTCAACACAACTTTAGCTCAAGATTACATATTGGATTGGTCTTGAAAGCTTACCGGCATGTGACAACATCCTTGATAAGCTGAAGATGTTTTAAAGGAAATTTAAAGGCAATATTAAGAAAGGCTTTAGATTGTTGTTTTGGTTTGCAACAGTTTCGTCCACTTGGTTAATGAGAAACGATATGTTGTTTAATGGGGGGCATAAATATGTACTTGATATAGTTTTATTGGCTAAATCTATCGCTTGGGAATGGACAGGTGCTAGATTTAAGGGAGTTTTTTATTGTGATAATAAATATTAGTTTTTAAATCCACTTTCTTGTGTCCGTTAAATTTGATTGGAGTCCATGCACCTTTGATATTTTTTGTATTAGGGTAGAGTACCCCTTGTACTCACGTTAATACATTATTTTCTTATAAAAAACTTCAACACTATAGAAAGTTATTTCATTTTTATTAAGTTTTATATTTTCTCTTGGAGAGCTAAACACTTGTATTTAACAAACATTTATCAAACATGCAACCTAACCTTCATAGGTGTATTTCCTTAACATATTAATTGTACTAGGATGGTTATAAGAAAACTAGAGTATAACCAATTTGGTAAAATTATACTTTGGTGATTTTGGTTTATGTGATTATGTTAGCCTATGATTTTTGACTTAAGCTGCACCAAAATCCACTAAGTATGATTTGGAAAAAACTCAAGAAAAGATCCACAAGATTAGGATCACTCTTTCTTCAAAACATGTTAAGAATCTCAAAGAGGTTTGTAGTGGTTTGGCATATTCGACATGAGAAGAGATGGGAAGTAGAAACGCAGACTAAACATAAATAGTTGAAGGATGGTTAAACACCAAAATTACAATATTCAACTAAGGATTCTCGATAGAGGAAGTTGAAGGACATGGAAATGTTTTCCGATAGAAGTATTGGTTTTGCAGTAGGTCAAAGACTGGAGACACATGGAAGCAATACAAAGTACAAAAGGCCACATAGCAATGTATGTACGTGTCGAATGCTGGAAATTTGACCGTTTTCGATGGTTACTGATGTTCATGTATATTAGTCAATTTAGTTTCTGTAACAAGGCCCAACTATAAGACCAAAACTAGTTATGGTCATTTCAACTAAGGAAAATTACAATTTATTACTTGGTCGAGAGTGGATTCTTGGTGTGGAGGCAGTCCTCTCAACCCTGCACTAAAGGATTTCGATTTGGAGATCAGATGGCCTTGTAGAAAATATAGAGGTTGATCAAAGTTATTTTTTATTGATGTTAACCACATAGATAAGAAAAACTTTGACAAATAATTGGTGAACATTTCCCCACGTATGCATGTTGGAACATGATTCTCCCTGCATGCATATGTGTTATATTCAATGAAGTTACACCCCACACATGGATTCATGTGGGAGTACAAGCCCATCGGAGGTACTGGATGGTCAGAGAAGGATGATAATGATGACTGAGTCTAGCACACTTGCTCGAGGTTTGGCATATATGGTTGAAAATAGAATGAAGGCAGCCTTAGAGGCTGATTCCCAATAAAGAATGGTTGTCGAAGCCACTACATTTGAAACCAATAAAAACACATGAGATTGGTGAGAACCTAATTTCAAATGGCCAGAGGCTTGATTGTATTTATGATGATGAGCCTTTGGTATTTGAGAATGATCCATTAGCCTCAGATAAGAGGATACAAGCTTTAGATACACTCGAAGAAGTTGATTTAGAAGATGGAACAATCACGAAACCAGTTTATATAAGCGCAAAGATTGATCCAAGCCTAAAGATCCAGTTGGTCAAGTTGCTTAAAGAATTCAGAGATTGCTTCGCTTGGTATTATGATGAAATTCCATGACTCAATCAAGATTTGGTGGAGTTTAAGATGCAAATTCAGCCAGACAAGAGGCCAGTGAAGCAGATGCTAGGAGATTAGCACCAGAAGTGATTGATATGGGAAAATGTATTGTGTTTTTAACTTATTTTACTTTCTATTTCATGTGTTTTCATCATTATTCTTCTACTTTATGCATTTTTGCTTCCCTTTTTTTGTTTTTAGGTAATAAGATGTCAATGGAGCGAATCAAGACGAAATGGCCAAAGGTCGCACTAAAAGGCATGATTTCGATACAAATTTCCCGAGACCAATACAGTATGGCCGTGTCCCCTAACATGAGTCGTGTTGGACCTTGAAGGCGCCCCCACAGTAGTTTCATGTGGCCAACACGGCCTAGTCGTGTTGTCTAACATGATTGTGTTGTCTGACTCGGCCTTCCCGTGTCAGACCCAACTTTTGATGCAAACATTGGTATTCCATAATGGTTTTTTGACTTTTGGACTTCCTAAATTGATTTTTCTCATCCATAAGTGACCATTTATGATGGTGCACAAAATTATGAAGATAATTATGAGTGTCTATGAGTGATTAATATTTTTGGACGTTTTGTGACCTTTGGATCTTTTGTAACCCCTGAGACATTATGTTAGTGTGTAATGATGATTAAGTAAAATTAAGTGATGTTTAAATGTCACTAAACATATGTTTAGTATAAATAGGACATTTGGTATTGATCATTTAGGGAGAGAGATTGGAGAGATACGTAAGGGTGAGACTTATGAAACTCTTGATCGATCACTTCTTACTACATCTTTCTAAAACACTTGTTATTTCTCTAGTGCTTAAGTTTATGCTTTTTGTTATTTCCTTTGTAATTTCAGCATTTGTGGTATTTTAATCTTCCTTTTACATTCAACTTGTTGTTACGTTATTCACTTATTTGTAATGTTTTTACCTTTTATCATTGTTGTTCACCTTACCATGTGTGAGTAGTCCCTAAAGGACTAGGGGTTCTGAGAGTTATGCCCTTGGAAGAACCCCGATGAATTCTTCGTCTAGATTACGAGAAGAAAAATACTAGTTTATTTTTATTCTAGAATCTGAATGACATTTCACACGTCTATGTCGGTTGCGTAAGTGAAGGAAACATAGATGTCAATCATGTATCGAAAGATAATGATCCGACATCCGAAAGAGAATTGCTAGACAATAGATTAGAGAGGTGCCCACTATGGAAATGCGACCCTCTTTCTATTGATAAAGTCATTAGTTGTGCATAAATCATTGTTAAGATTATCCACACCACGAATGTGGGTGACACACATTTTCGATCTACTTTTCTATAAAAATTATAAAAGAAAATATTCTCATAATACATTGGAAATTCATTGGGGTGAATCTAAGATAGCAATCACAATCCCATGTCCTTGTTTTTATTATTAGTTAAATCCTTACTTTTAAAATGAAATCACTCAAACTCATTTGGGATCACCTTTGATAAGCATAGTTGAAGTAAAAATTGGTAATCATAAACCTCGATGTGAGGTCGATTCTTTTTACTCCTTGACACAATCGTGCACTTGCGGTTCACACACATCAAGTTTTTGGTGCGCTTCCTAGGAGGTGTTTTGATATCAAAATTTTATTTCAATGTCATTTAGACTAAGGTACTTTTATCTTTTAGTTTTTTTTTTGTAAAAAAACCCTTCTTTTTAGAAAGATTCTTGCCAGAGGATCTATTCAAGGGATGGGAAATTATATGAGCAATGACTCAGTAAGGCCGTATTTTGAATCCCATAATCATGAATGGGGAAGTCACAGAAAAAAATTACATTGATTATTCCCAACAAGCCATGGAACCGCATGGTCCCCAATATGGCACAACCACTACCTTTGAGAAAACCAACCTTGAATTTATAATGGAGAATTTTATGGTGACACAAGAACGCTTTAATTTGGAATCCATGATGGAGAATTTTTTGACGACACAATCTCTCCATAATGAAGAGTTTAGAAACCAAAATCTCCATACTAGTGAATCCCTTAGGCATCTAAACACTATGGATGGGTCCCTCGTGACTCACAGTAAGGCATTGGAGACCCACATCTCTCAACTTGCACGCATCCCCCTATGACCCTTCCCTGAGGGACATGTTAATGTTGTAACAACCAAAAATGAACAACAAGTTGAAAATTCTAGGGAGAATGATAAAGAGGTTGAAGGAAGTTCTGGTGAGAAAAGGTTAGATATTGAGGAGATTCCACTAACACCACCCAAAAAGGAGTTTGTCAAAGAGGTAGAGAAAGAAGCACCTTATGTTACTCATCTTCCTACAAGCCATTGATTCCTTTTCCACAAAGATTTGTGGAGGCTAAGGTAGGTACCCAATCCAAAAGATTTGCGGAAATATTGGAAAAAAAATAAGGTCATGTCTAAAAGGAGAAAATTAGAGGACCATGAAACTAGGGAGATTATTGTTATTAAGAGGGGAAGGTTGGCCTTTGAGGTGGGGTGACAGGCTTAAAGCCAAACCCAAAAAATTGATGCTTAGGATAGAACCAGAACCACCCCCATGGGCTCAAAAGTATGAATCACCCCCACAGGCTCAAAAGTATGAACCACCCCATAGAAAAAAGAGAAAGAAGAATAGTGGATTCGAGAGATGGCTAAATAGGTGGCTATTTTTTATGGAACCACCTTGAGTGCTTGCACTTATCGACCGTCAAGCTAAAATGACGTTAAACAAAGTGCTTTGTGGGAGGAAACCCACGTTTTTAACTGCTCATGTCTTTTATGTATTTTCATATTATAGGTATGGTTAGTTCTAATAAAGATAGGAAAACTCAAGATAATTAGGCAATAAGAGCAAAATTCTACAATTTTGTTCTGTTGCATCTCCCACCTCCTTAGTGAGGTGTTTGTGAGTTTTCTCTTTACCTCTCCCTACTTGAATTGGAACATTGAGGCCAATTGTTAGACAATAAATTAGCGATGTCAGCGGCCCATCGTGGTCGCCGCCTCCTCCTCCAGCGGACCCCAACCTTAAATCAGAAAACTTCCAAGGCCAACCCCGCTTATATTTTATGTATTTTCCGCTTCTGACCTCCATTTTTAAAAATAACCCAGTGATTGGCCAGATCGGCCACTCGAAATTGTAAAAAAACTAAACTCAAAACCAACCAAATTTCTCTTCAATATCACTCGTCTTTCCTCTCAAACATAAATTAAAACCACAAAACATAAGAAATCACATGATAACAGTAAATAAACCCTCAATCCCCAAGCAAACCCATCCTCATTCTCGTTCATTTTTGTCAGTTACAAACTACAAGAATGAGAAAGCAGCAAATAATAGAGGCTATGTAAAAAAATGGAGGACAAGCGAACGAAAATGTTACCCAAACGAAGACCAAGGTGATTACAGCAAGCTTCAAGGTCTTCGGGTTTTGTTTCTCCCTTTTATCTCTACTTTTTCTCTAATCATTTTTTCTTCCTATCCTTTTGTTATTCCTCTTACTTGTCCTTGTTTCATCTGTGTTAATGGTGCTTGGTGAGTGCATGCTAGTTTAGCTATGAGTTCTTGAAGTTTCAATGTGAATTTTCAAGAAATTGATTTCAAAGAGCTTTGGTGATTGGGTTTTCTGAGTTTTTGGCAGAGATTTTTGCAGTAATTGTTTTGTGTCCCATTGAGTGATACTGGTGAGGTTTTTATAGGTGAAGAACGTGAATGATTTAGAGGGGAAAATGTGAAGAGAATGAAATTTGGGGTGAATATTTGGGAGTGATTTGTGTGACTTATGTTGATCAAGGGTTGGGATGATTTTAATTGTGAATTTAGATTTAATTTGATTTTGTTTAAATTTAAATGAAATGTAGATGAAATTTAAATTTGGATTGCTGTGAAATATGCATGAGTTTTGTGTGATTTTCTGTGGTCCCAAGATCCTCATGTATGTATGTATGTATCATTGACTGTACGATACTGATGAGTTTTGACTTGCTTTTTTTCATGTATTTTGATATGGCATGGATGGTGTTGAGAGATGGAGATGATGGTACTTATGCACTGCTCATGAGAAATGTATGGGAAGAAACTTGTAGCAAGAGGAGTTGTCTTCTTTCTCTTTTTAATTTTTTTTTCTAATTCTTGTAATATAATTATTATTATTAATTATTAATTATGATGTAAAAAAATTAAATATAAATAGAAGAAATTATGTATTATTCGTGTAAAGTATAATGAACTAATTTATTAAATTCTATTCTTTTGACTATTATAAAATCTCTTATGGAAAAAGGAAAATATGATAAAAAATGATTAATTAATAAAAAACACATATTTAAACTATCCTCTTTTTCATTTTTATTTTGGATGGAACTAGAAATAAAACTAAAAAACAATGCAAAAGATAAATCTAATTTGATTAAAATAAAATGCTTTATTTGTTTTGTGAAATATCTAACTCTAGTTAACACAAATGACTAAAAATGATTAAAAATTAAGACATACGTTAAAACTAAAAAAGTTGGAATAAAAATGAAATAATTGAACACATGTTTGAAATAACACATAAATGAATAGAGTCAAAACTTAAACATTAACTTTGACCTTTCTTCACATGGAAGTCAGTGGTCAAGAAATGATGCAGATAAATTTATTTAGCCAGTGTAGCAAAGCAAGGAAATAGTTAAATAAGATCAATAATTCAAGCTTATGCAGATGAATGATCTTTGAACTGGGGGCAATTCATGACCAGATGAAATGGTCATGTTGATGCAGATGAAAATAAACTGAAAAAGAAACAATGCAATGCAAAATAGGTATGACAGTTGCTTCTATCTAATTTCCTTAAACCCGATAAGATGAATTGTCATAGTGTTCGCGCTTTTAGGGTAGAAGTCAATTAGATACGAAAAGCCCCCAAAATTTTGTCTTTTGAAACGGAAGATGAAGTGATTTTATGAAGGATTAACCTTGTTGGAGATACAGAGAGGTTACCTTTATACTCCAACCAGAACTTCACACTTGATGATGATTTTATGCCCAAAAAATGATCATTTACTTATTCTTTGAGAGTTAACAAAGATTACTACTGATCTCCACCCGTTGTAAGTTCCTCCCAGAGTTGATGGAGTAAACTTTAAGTCGGTGGTCGTTATAAGAAATCATAGAGACTTAAAAATAAACATGTTCAAATGTCAAATACAGAAAGAAATCCACGAGAGATAAAAGAAACAACTCCCAACTAACAAAGTATCGGAGGATCCTCTAAGAACTAATGAAGTGATATTTCTGCTAATTGTTATTCAAAAGGTTTTCCAAGAACTATCGAGAATTATTTCATCTTAGCACATGAGGATGGAAAGAAATCTTCTTTTAAGTTTTTTTTTTAAATGCATGCCAAAACGATTCAACTTGCAATCATTGAAATTTTCCTGGGAATTATCACCAACACCTTTCAAGATAATAATCAATCCAAGATCCCTGAAGATTTAACCAAGTGACCTTCCACATAATCACCATCTGAATGATCTTTCGATAAGTGACCGAGAAAACCTTCAACTTAAGCAAGTACAGACAAACTCTTTGAAATATAAAACATTCAACTAGCAATCATTGAAATATTCTTTATGAGTCAACAAGGCAAATTTTGAATAACAAACATCTAAAAGATCCTTCAAGAGTTGTAGTGCCTTAAGTTTTGCTTTACCTTTTTACTATTACATGAATTTTAGTTGTATTTTATCTAGAATGAATGAGATAGCTCATTTGGTAGGGAAATGAGTATAAGGAGTATGAATATGAGGTCCTAAGTTTGAATCCCACATTTTTCACTTTTTTTTATGTGTTTTTCTCTTTTTACCATTATTTCTATTTTTTCACAAAAATTTGTATTTTTTTATTATTATAATTAGTTTTTATTTTATTTAAATATGTATTTTTTAGTAATGTTTATTTTTAAAAATTAATCAATTATCTTCTTTTCATTCTTTACTTGATTTTGTTAATTAGTGGTTTTAATTTTAATTAAGATTATATTTTTCTCTTTTAATATAAATCGGACACCAATTATCCAGAAAATGACACACAGGATACCATGAGTCTCAAATACGTATTTCACAAGAGTCTCAAACATAATCTTTTTGCTTATGAGTCCCAATATTATTTTAATTAGTTTTTTCTCAAGTTTTTTTTCTTTTTCTTTTTTCTGTAATTTATTTTGTTTAGAACCATATGATGATGATAATTTGATGGTTCTCTCTTTATTATTTTTTTTATAATTATGCATTCTTGTTAATATTATAAAATATTCACTAGCAACTCATTATACAAATTACCACAGTTTTTTACTGCAATAGTTTTTGTTTTAACTTATTCTTTCTTTTTTTATTAGTTTATATTTCAGATTTTTCTTAATTATTTAGTAAATGTTAGTGTTGATTAAAAAGTAGGGTTTTAATGTTATTTAGATTGGACCTTAAGCCCTTTGGATTTGCACCCCCTTTATTTTTCAGTTGATACAAGATACACTCCTTAGTTGATTTATCTTGTTATTTTAGTTGTTTCATTTTAATTTTATTGTTTAGTTCTTAATTTTATAAATAGTTAATCTAATTTTAATTTGATATTTTATTTTTAGTTATCTTAGTTAATATATTTAAGACTCTAATTTAGTTAATTGTGTAAGTTAATTTATTTTGTAAGTGATTTAAAAGACAAAAATATTTTCTTTCATTTTATTAATTCAAAAATACCACAAATATTCCTTTTCTCCATTAATTCAAAAAATATCAAAAAGATCTTTTTATTTTAAATGATTCTATCTTTTATCGTAAATAATTTGTAAATGATTCTATCTTTTTTCTTTTTTTTTCCTTGTAAATATCTTAATAAATAACTTAATAAATAAAAATAAAATAAAACAAACATGCGTTAACAAACAATTAACCCTTAGAATTATATGAGGTTCCCGTTGAGTACAACAGATGTGAGGGGTGCCTAACACTTTCTCCTCGCTTAACCGACTCTCAAACCCATATTCGATTGCAATGATTGTCTTATCTTTTCCTTTAGAGTTTTATCATTACTTCTCTTATTCCTTAGGAATGAATAAAATATGGTGGCGACTCTGTGATTTTTTCCGCCGCAATAGCTGGCGACTCTGCTGGGGACATTTTCCTAAAGAGAGTCCACCATACCCTCTAGATTTAGGATTTGTTTGTTTGTATTTGCATTATTTTCTACTTCTTTCTTTTATTTATTTTTCTTTGCTTTTAAGTATTTTCCTTTATTTTTCAAAGTTGTCTTCATGGTAGGGCTAGCGCCTCAATATGCTCACGATTTAGATACAGTTATGACTCTAGGAACCTTTATCTATAACATGTTTCACCTATGGTGACCTTATATGATTAATCTATAAGATGCACATCTCAAGGGTTGTGTTAAGGCCCCTCCTAGATGAGACATATCCCGAAGCGTCGCCTTTATCCTAAAATTTTAGATCCTACATGCGAGGGGATATGGTAATATAAACTTAGAACCAGCCAGTCATAGAAAGACTTTCTTAAATAGGTCTTGGTTTTCATGTTACTTATCCTTAACCTTAAAACAATCACATCATCATGTCATTAAAATATTTTTTGCATCCACTCATTACATGGAATCTTAATCGGTTATTGCTAATCATTCTAAGAAGAAAATGGAATCCAACTGAAGAAAGACTATCCAAATCAAGGTGAGAGAATCAAACACAGAGAGTCAGAAGGCCTACATCATAAGGCTGACTAAAAACTAAAGTAATTCCATCACCTACAAGTATGGAAAGGTCTTAGACCTCTTAAGTATCCCAATGCAAGAGTATGCCATAACAGCTTTGGCACAATCCTATGATCCTACACTGAGATGCTTCCACTTCCAAGACTTTCAGATAACCCCTATTATTGAAGAATTCAACAAGATCATAAAGTCTCCTAGGCCTACAAATTGTCCTTACAAAAAGATAGGAAGGAATCTTGCACTAGAAGAGTTGGCCAATCACATTGATATTTGTGCCTCTGACTTGAAGACTCAATGGAACTTCTGAGGATTTCCTAAGGACTATCTGGAGAAGAAGGCTATGAACTTTTCAACTTCCAAGAATTGGGAATCTTTAGACACTATCATGGTTCTCCTTATCTTTGGCTTGGTTTTGTTCCATAGCAAAGAAAACTTTTTAGAGTTAACAACATAAAATGTGTTCTTGGTAGTAAAAATTGAAGACGAGGATCCTACACCCGCCCTCCTTGTTGACGTATATTATACCCTTCATTAATGACATGCAAAGAATGGGGGTATGATGTTATGATGCGCTCATTTGCTTTACAAATGGTTCATCTCCCACATATCAAAGGATATGTCTACCGTTGAAATTATGAATGACCGTAAGTGGGCCCAATATTTGGTTTCACTCACTGACAAGTCTATCATATGGTATCCTCAAATCCTCCATTGTGATGATATGATTATGAGTTATGGGAATTTTCCGAATGTACCTCTCATAGGTTCAAAGGGATGTATAAGCTACAACCTAACTTTATCCATGAGACAACTTGGTTACCCTTTGGCTTATAAACCCGACGACAAATTGTTGGAAGGTTTTATTCTATAATGTGTAACTGTGGAAAACCCAACTCTTTTGAGGGTTATTCATGCTTGGAAAAGGATCAACCGAGGAAGAAGCAGTCTAACGAGGTCAAGAGATGAGTCTGCAATACCTTATGCTCAGTGAATTAAGGAAAGGGTACGTGAAGTAAAGTTTCTTTTTTCCTTTAATCGCCCAGTTGTAATGAGAGCACTTGAACCAGTCATGGTTTCCATGGAAGAAGTGGATACACTCAATGTAACTATCCTTCAATCGCCGTTGTCGATATTTGCTTTGAGTTTTTTCTTCTTCTTGTGATTTGATTGTGTTCATGGTTTAGTTGTTGTTTGAGATTTGGTTTCAATTTAGAGAGAATTAACCATATTGAGGGTAAAAGATCATTGTTGTTGTCGATTTAGTATTCTAAGGGAAGCGATTGTAATTGGATTGGTTATATTGATTCTTATTTTTCCGGTTGCAAATCGGATAGGAAGAGTACTAGTGGAACTTGCCACATGTTTTCAAATTGCTTAGTAAGTTGGCATAGCAAGAAACATGTTTCCTTTACTTTGTGAACTACCGAGACGGAATACGTAGTAGTTGGTTGTTTTTATGCTTAAATTTTGTGGCATGATCATTGGAGGTTCTCCAATACATAGGTAGATCGTCCACTGCAGTTGGACTTTCAACCTTCTCCTCTTATGTACGACAACAACTACTTGATTTTGATATTAAACTACAACGTATTCCTATCATGTGCGACAACACAAGTTCTATTAATCTAACCAAAAACACGGTGTTACAATCTCGCACTAAGCATATTGAGATTCGTCACCACTTCCTACGTGACCATGTTGAGAAAGGAGACGTCGTATTTGAGCATGTTGATAGAAAAAATCAACTTGTGGATATCTTTATAAAACCTCTTGCGACCGAACCGTTTTTCAACATTCGAAGGGAATTGGGGATTTTTTATATCTTAAATCTTACCTAAATATGATTTGTTGCATGCACTTTATATACTTTTGCTCTAACTTTTGTTGAAAGTTCAATCACATATGAGTGCATCCTTCATAAAGTCATAAGTGAGGTAATATTGTTCCATTTTCTCTCTTTGAAACTAAGCTTTTACTTTTGCATGTTGTTTATGTTCCAAATGATTGATATTCTTGATGTATGAAATAGTACATGAATATTAATTTCCAAAATTTTCTATTGATGTATGTCAATTTATATGCTTATAGTGACTTTATGTTATTCTTTCTTAATACTTGAAATATGTTCTTAGTGCATAGGCTTGTTATCTATTATGGCATGAAATATGTTTGAACATGTTATAATGTTAGCGAAATTCTTGTTGTGTGTCATTGTTATGATAACATCTCTATTTTTGGTTTATGTGGTGGTAAATCTATATATCGCATTGCTAGAGCACATACGTGTACAACATTTCGGAAGCACCAAAGTCATATGTCACGTATTGTGTCGCTTTTATACCAACTCAAGAGTTTTTGATTGCATTATATCCTTCATCTTTCATGTTTGTGTTATGTTATTTGGCATAAGTCGTGGCAACCATGTTATGTTGTTTCTTTATATGCTTTTATTTATGTTTAGGCATTCTTTTTCAATATGTACATCATTGTATGTGAGCGTTGTGGTATTGATGATATTATCTTTGCAAACCGTCTTTGTGTGTTATATTGATTTATGCGTGATTTAAGATACTTGTCATGGATTGCTTTGCGTCTCTTTTATGTTGTCAAAGGGGGGAAGCAAGATGAAGTTGGGATGCATACATTTAGGGGGATCCTTCATGAAAACACGAAACGCATCGTCTCAAGTTTTTCCATCATAAAAAGGGGGAGTATGTGAGTGCAACTTTTCGTTAGATGTATTTTGTATGATGTCAAAACTAGGATACTTTAGCGTTAATGTATATTAGGCAGTATCCTCTGATTCTCACTGTGCATCTTAGCATTAGGAAGCATAAAAGCATTTGGAAACAAGTTGGAAAAGGTTTCATGCATAAAAAATGTATCAAAAACAAGTTTAGTTAAAAATGAACCTACAGGTCGACACATACATATTCCAGGTCGACACATAGAAGAAAAAATGTTTCTATGTGTCAGACATTCGTTTTATAGGTTGGCTAATGTGTTGTATTATTAAAGCATGTAGGCTTTGTTAGATGTGTCACCTCTACAGGTAGGCACATGACCTTTACAGGTCGACGCATGACCTATACAAGTCGGCACATGCGTCGAACAGGTCGGCTCATGGCTTTCACAGGTCGGCCTATGTAACAAAATTTTCCAAAAATTCATAATTTTTTTAAATCTTTTGCATTCCTTTTGCCTCCAAACATGCATTCATATAAATACTTAATACATGCATCATTTTCTAGCAAACTTTCTAGAGAATAAAACCTATACGAAACCAGGATTTCAAAGCATCTCATCATCTTCAACCTTCATTATATGTATACAAACAAACAAACTACATATAATCATTTTTTGGTTGGGTGCCATCTAGAATTAGGGTTGATGACATCTAATTTAGGATTGGTGAATTATAAATTGGGTTGAGATCTTTGAGGGTTTCAAATAAGAAAACCGAGTTGGGATTTTCCTTCAATATCAATTAGGAATTTAAAGGTTTTTGAGAAGATTACTCAATTTGGATACGATCGAGTGAAAGCTTTGAAGAACAATGGTTTCTTGCAAAGGAGTAACGTGGGACGGTAGATCGTATTGGTAAATCTTGGATTTTAACAATTTTTGCGCATTTTGGATTCGATCTATTGAAAGCTTTGAAGGACAAGGGGTTTCTTGCAAAGAAGTAGCGTGAGACGATGAATCAAAGTGGCATTGTCGATTTACTCGATCAATTTTGATCAAGGTAAGAGAAAGTGTTAGAATCAACATCAAGCTTAGTGTTTGTGTGATTGGATTGTTGCATTTCTCTTGTATACACTTTTTGTGAAGTAAGGTTAATTACACTATCTCAATTCTAGTTTGAATTATGGGCAGACATGTTCATAGCAAGATCGATTGGGGAACTACCTAAACAAATCCTTGTATACTCTCTCTCTCTCTCTCTCTCTCTCTCTCTCTCTCTATATATATATATATATATATATATATATATATATATATATATATATATATATATATATATATATAGAGAGAGAGAGAGAGAGAGAGAGATCTTTTATTTTTCGTTTGCAAATTGTTGATTTCGTCGATCGTACGATTAAGTTATTTGGATATTATTTTTTATTACATTTTGAAATTGGTGTTGTTGAGTTCATCACAATTCCTTAGGTTGTGATTGGGTTTTAAGCTCGACAATACCACATAAAATTCTAAACAATATTGATTGCACACTATGTGTTCGATAAATTGTCTCAATTGAATTTTTTTGTGAATTATCATTGGAAGTAGACTATCCTTGTTGTTTTGCATTCAACTGGTTGTGATTAATTATGTTTGGATAATTTAAGATTCATTATCATACCATGATTACTATAATGCATATACGAACTTTTTGATAGCAGGTTCGGTTAGATGATTTTGATCCGGGATACTTCCGCATGCCATAAAATTTTTCAAAACTACTTTTTATCAAAGTTTTAACCAGGGGCCTAGTTTTATCAAAATAATTGAATGAAACTCTTTTTTAATGATATGAAAGTTATGTATAAAATGTTATTGTAATGCACATATGAAAACTTGAAAAAAATTGTTTGAATTATATGAAAAATGATGTATGAAAGAGGTATTTAAAAAACAGTTGTATTTGAACTTAAATACATCTCATTATGCCTTTTTGATTTGATGCAGTGTTTTGGAAAAGTTTCATGATTATTGTATAGGATTTGGAATCACAATGGTTCATATTGCACAAAATAGTATGTTATTTCAAAAAAAAAAATGTGCAAATTGCGGGGATTTCAAACTGCCACAATTTACGAACCAGTGTGATATTTTAGAAAATAATAAAATCGCAATGGTTTAAAACTGCCTCGGTTTATGAACTAGTGTGTTGTTTCAAAAAAAACAGTAAGATTGTGTGTGGGGGTTTCAAAATGTCAGAATTTACCAAAATCGGATTTGCAAACAAATTGCATATAACAATCAATTAATCTAAAGGAGCAATTGATTGCTTCCTTTGAAAACTTGATGTTTAGCCTTTGAAGTATATTTAATGATAACTTATGATGCATGGGTGATGCATGGAAGTTTAGGAATATTAGAGATGAAAAGATGAATGATTTTGAGCACCTAAAGCTTATATACATATGAATTATCATTATATCTTAATCTTCATGATTCAATCCTTTGATTTCTTAAGTTTATGCAATCTCGATACTAGATTTCAATCTTTTTCTTCTTTGATCTTTCTTCAATGATAAGATTTTGTCTTCATCAAAACTAAGTTAAGATAGATGATGCACATCTTTTTCGCACTTAAATCTTGAACCCTGCAAATCTCAACAGATCTGAAGACAATCAGATAAACAAAAGCTCAGGATACCCACCTTGCATCAGAAACACAAACCTGCGACTATGGATAAACCATTGTTTTAAGAGACCCGCCAGAGAAAATGAAGGAGTTGCCGCAACTATCGAAACTACCATCAAGGAGAGCATCGTAACCGAGTTACATTACACAACAATATCCCAATGAAATGCTCTCCCACTAGAAGACAAAAATATGATGAGGATTCAATTGAAAATTCAACCGATAAAAAAACAGCACAACACCAAATCTAACGTAATGAGTGGCCAATCTGTCTGCAGCGAGTGTTAATCGACCAGACCAAGCGTTGCTGGAATCAAACCTCCAGAATATAGTGAAATTTCCAAGGATCATCGACACAACCCAGAGAGGATAAAGGGTGGAGCGAGACTTCACGCCACCAAAGCCATAAGCTACATCGAATCATCGAAAATTTAAATTAAGAAAGAGATGTGATTGTTTAGAGAGAGGGTAGAGGAAAAACTTTTTAGAGAGAAAAATTGTATCGATCCTTCTTATCTTCTTAAAATGTCCTTAGAGATTAATCAAATATAATATAGCTAATAAACCGTTATAAAAAAAAATATTACTAGGGAAGAAAATTCAAATTATCAAATAAAGAATAAATCAATTCTAAAACATAACAAATTTAAAAAAAAAATAACACAACATTATACTTAGAGTAATGAGCACGTTTCCTTCAAATTTTATTAACAAAGAGATCGTGCTCTTATATTCTATTCATCCATTGTGACGCACAGAGCTTTTCTCGGACCACTCTTTCTCTTTCCTTCCAACATTTTCCAACTAAACTAACATTACCTAACACACTAACATTATATCATTTATTATTAATCATTAATTAATTCATTAATTCATTAATTAATTACTAATCATCAATTAATTTAACTTAATTAATTACCTACCTGTTTCATTCCTTCTCCTCAACCACCATTGTTCATTCAACCTCAACATTCCCAGGTTTCAATGCTTCTTTCTTTTTCTCTTTCTTTTCAATTTTTATATATTCTTCATTCTTTTTTATTTCTATTTTTTAATCATTTCTTGCACAAGTCAAATGCTGGTTCCTTCCTCGTAATTTTCATGATATTTCAATATTGATTCTGAATTTTGCATGCAAACAAACAAAATTTGTCATCTATATCCGGAAATTTCTATAACCTGTTTTTCAAGTTTTCTTCCTTTGGACGTTTCTTCGTAAAATTGTTCATTTTCTCTTCTTAAGCCTTTGCAAAATTGTTCATTTTCTCTGCAGCATCGACATCGTGTGTGTCTGTGTTAATGTCAGTATCAGAAACCGACATTGATACTTGTGAATACGTTTAATTTATCCAAGTGTTAGTGTCGGTGTCGTGTTTCTGGTGTATTTTATTGTTTTGCGATAGTTGCTATTTAGTAGTAAGTGTTGAATGTTGAATTTCAGGCTTTGAAGAGTTCTTTGGGGGACATAACAGAACGAAGGGAATTATTACTTTGAAATGTATCTTTTGATATTATGACCTAGTAATGAATTCCCCATCTGATAGAAAGATTATAGTACCCAAAGAATTTGATAATCTAGATGACATTTCCTATGGAGTTGAAAGAAATGGTCATTTAGGATTATCCCCTTACGGCGAGGTCGAAGGTATGGAGATATCGTTGATTCCACGACTTAAACCCTATTTGTAGTTTGCATGTTGTTTGTTCGTTTTTTGAGATGAATTGACCTTTTCTGTTTGAATGTTTTCAGGGAAACATCGATTGGTTTTGGTTGAATGGTTGAATAGTCTTCTTCCTTCGTTGGACTTCTCGACGAATGTCACGGATGGTGAGTTAAGAGCGTGCTTAAGCAATGGTACTGTTTTGTGCCTGATACTGAACAAACTACGACCCGGTTCCGTGACTATGGTAAGACTTTTTTAACTTTGGGTTATCTTTGACGATAGATTTGGCGAATTTGATTTCAGAGTTCAGGTGGATTCTTTTTTTGTAGGTTAGTGAATCTGATCTTTCTCTGCCTTCACAATCCGAAAACGTTAAGACCTTTCTGAAAGCTTTGGATGGATTGGGATTGCCGCGGTTTGAAATATCAGACCTAGAGAAGGTATAAGAGATCCGACTTTATACCGATTTTTTCGCGTCGTGACTTTGTATATGAGTTTGGTTCATGCTTCTTTGCCACTGTCTCTTTGGTTGTGTAGGGATCTATGAAGCCTGTTGTGGATTGTCTTCTAATACTCAGAATCAAAAGCTTGATGAATTCTTTGGGAGAAAATGCTTCTTCAACGAGTTCCACTGCATCGAGTCCCCGTGGATATGCAGCTTCGAGTTTTCATTATTCCCCACCGTTTAGCGTGGATAAGCGGAGGGCTTCAACTGAGTCGAGGTTTCATCATGTTTTGAGTAGCCCTAATATGGCGGGTCCGGTGAATTTTATTAAACACATCCTCTTCCTTCTGTATGTTTTTGTTGTGAAATATATATTGATATAATGAGATCCAATTTCGTAAACATGGTGGCTTGTTAATGATAAAGCGTATCGATGATGTATGTCATTTGAATTATCGAAGCGATGTTATTGGAAATGTCCTAACTTGTACTATAAAAGCTAAACATTGAATTTTGTAGTTGATATTCGGTAGACCGATTAAATCGCGTCGTTGTCTTTATAAGTGACTGATGGGTTCTATTCGTTTGAACGTTGTGCAGAACCGTCGGCTTCGTTAATATACCAAGTTGGTAATAAGTTCCATGAGGTGTTTCAAATTAAACCTAGAAGCTATGCAGATCTTCCCGCCGCAAAAATATCCGAAATGATGAAATCAAATAGTTTAGATGTGAGTTCTTACGGTCGACCTTTAGATACGTATATTCACACTTACGATTTTTGGTTCGTGAATGATTTATTGAAGTGTCGATTGTTGCAGAATGCTCCGACTCAGTCGCTACTAAGCGTAGTCAATGGTATTCTTGAAGAAAGCGTCGAAAGAAGAAATGGAGAAATACCTCATGTATGGCTTGCAAATGAAAATACAAGTATATATCCATGTGAATGACTTGCTACTCAAACTCATGTAACCGATACAGTTTCGTAATTATTTTTTTATCGCTTTTGTTTGTTTAGCGGGTGGCGTGCTTGTTGAGAAAGGTTTCACAGGAGATTGAGCGGCGCATATCAACTCAAGCGGAACATTTACGAACTGTATGTCCATTTCATAATTCTTAATAGATGGTTACATCTTATTTTCTCAATCGGTTTCCTTACGTCGCTTTCTTTACCTGCATTCAGCAAAGTAATCTTTTTAAGGCCCGGGAAGAAAAGTATCAGTCGAGAATAAGAGTACTCGAGGCAATCGCATCTGGAAATAAAGAAGAGAGCGAGGTATTTCAAAATATTATCGTTTAGTCATTTTGTTAGAAGACGATCCGTTATATTCCTTCGTATTTTTCTAATTGATATCAGAGAGAACTTTTGTAACAGATATTTGCTGGCAAGCTTCAACGGTTGAAGGTAACAATTTGTTACTTGCATCATAAGCAACGTATATTTTCGTGATAATAAAGAGGTTTTAATTGGATTATTTTCATGTTTTGACTCTTCGATCCAGGTTGAGAAGGGCAAAGACGAAGAAAAAAAGGAAAACGAAAAAAAAATTATTAGGTTGATGAAAATGCTAGATGACAAAAATTTGGTAATTTTAGAATTGACACAAAAACTAGAAGCAGCCAAAACACAATACGAATCGCAATGCTCGCAGTTGGAAAAAGAAGCCGGTGATGCTAAAGCAGAATTGAGACGGAAATCTCAAGACTATGAGCATCAATCAGAAGAGTTGAGGAACGAGGTTAAGGAACTTGAGACTTCTTCGGATTCGAAATATCAGGAGTGGAACGTGAAAAAGAACCATTTGCAGGCGGTTATAAATTTTCAATTTAGTTCTCTACAGGTACACTTAAAAATGTGTCAATGTCAATGTTATAATTGTGGTGTCAAACATTACAATTTTGTGCTTGATTTGTAAACATCCAGAAATTGAAATTATCTTGGGAATCGATTAGGCAAGATGTTGTGAAAGAGCAGACGGTTTATGCAGAAGAGTGTAATCGATTAGGTAGGACTTCTCCGTTAGAACGTCGTTTTGATAAATCTTCTTCTTTTGGAATGTAATCTCTAATATTTTGAATGTAACTTGTTCAGGTGTAAATCTCAAACCACTCGTTCATGCATCTCAAAACTATCAAGTCATCCTTGCGGAAAATAAAAAAATGTTCAATGAAATTCTAGAACTAAAAGGTAGAATTACCCGCGTCTCTCTTCTTGTGTTCTTTTACGTAAGTGTACTACGAATTCACGCATGGTTTTTCGTACAGGAAATATCAGAGTATTTTGTCGAATTAGACCATCCCTTGTAGGCAAAAAGGAAACACAGTCAATTATAGAAGACATGGGTGAAACTGATTTGGTTGTGGAAAATCCCTCCAAAGGGAAAGACGCACTTCGATCATTTAAATTCAACAAGATATTCGGTCCTGCCACGACTCAAGGTTTATTTCTATATACTCTCCGTTTTCTGATATTAGGCTATGGAGATTTTGTATCATGATTTATGTGTATCCATATTACGGTTTTTCATTATTTTTAGTTGTAATGTCGATATCTTGATGTTGTTCCGTGATTCTACTCTGAATGGTGTGTAGGGGAAGTATACTCTGACATTCAACCTTTTGTAAGATCGGTGCTAGACGGATATAATGTCTGTATGTTCGCCTACGGACAAACTGGTTCAGGGAAAACTTACACAATGGTATAAACCCTCGACGTATTGATTTTATCTTATACTTCATGCGATTAAAGAAATTTCACATAGTACAAAAAAATCGTCTTTTCTCAGACTGGTCCAAGTGGAGCAACAAGCGAAAATCTTCTTGGTGTTAATTATCGAGCTCTAAACGATCTCTTTAGAATTTCCACAAGTAGGTCAAGCTTCACAGACTATGAGATTTGGGTTCAAATGGTTGAGATATATAACGAGCAAGTTCGTGACTTGTTATCCACCGACGATTCTCAGAAAAGATATCCTTTTATAATATCTTTTTAGACAATTTATATTTTTTTTGCATGAACTTTTTTTTCCCGTTTTTTCTTCTCTGGTTTCCTTGATTTGCACACACTTGGGATATTGACTCAATCTCAATCCAACGGTATAGCAGTACCCGATGCTAGCATGTTTCCTGTTAAATCACCTTCTGATGTCATTAAGTTGATGGACATTGGACTTAAAAATAGAGCTATTGGCGCGACCGCTATGAACGAAAGAAGTAGCCGTTCTCATAGGTTTGATAATTTCTTTCTTTGACATCGAACATTGAAGTAAAAGCTTTTGATTACGACTTATATGACAAACAGACATATCTGCATTTCTATTGCGCTTCGTTGTGTATTATATTTAACATGCTTTTACACTTTATGTCGTATAAACTTAGTGTGGTCTCAATTCATGTTCGTGGGAAGGATTTCAAGTCGGGTTCTACTCTGCATGGCAATCTTCATTTGGTAGATTTGGCGGGAAGTGAAAGAGTAGATCGTTCTGAAGTAACCGGAGATAGGCTTAGAGAAGCGCAACATATAAACAAATCACTTGCTGCTCTCGGAGACGTCATTTTCGCCCTTTCTCAAAAGAGCTCCCATGTACCATATAGAAACAGCAAGCTTACTCAACTTCTGCAAAATTCTCTTGGTATATCAAATCAATGTTCATCATTGATTGTGTCAACATGCATTGTATTACCTTTTTTCGTTTAGATCTCGTTTCAAGCTTCTACTAGATTTTGATTTGAATTATGTATTTGATTTCGCTACACAGGTGGTCATGCAAAGACTCTCATGTTTGTCCAAATTAACTCGGACGCGAGTTCACATTCCGAAACTCTGAGTACTTTAAAGTTTGCCGAAAGAGTTTCTTCCGTTGAACTAGGAGCTGCACGGAATAACAAGGAGGCGAGAGAATTAATGGAACAGGTATTTTAACTTGTTCACGTAAATTGAATATGTTGGCATGGTTCTATAATTGTTTTTTACCTTGAAGGTGACTTCTTTGAAGAGCACTATTTCGAAAAAAGATGAGGAAATCGAGCGTCTTAAGCCGCTAAACGCAACGGTCGGTGGTATTTCCAAGCAAATTCAGAAACAATCAAGTGGAAGTTATAAGCATCTTGTTGAAGGTGATACCCAACCGCGAATATTCGATCATATACAGCAAAACGAATTTCTCCGTCCATCTGAAAACGCTAGGCGAAAAACTCAAGGATTTTCAGATACGGGTTTCAATGAAAGATCGAGTGATATCTCTGACAATAATAGTCTTGCTTTGGGCAACGAAACCGATGGTTCTTCCGATAATTCCAGTTCCATTATCAGCCATGAAAGCAGAAAAAGTTCAGATACGATGAAGAAGTGAGTAGTGCTTATATTATTACAACATCCGCACTAATTCAAAGTCGTGTCTAAAATTAATGTATACATGATTTGATTTATTTTAAAATTTTGATTTGTGTCTTGCAGGTCTAAAGTATTAACCAAAGCCGTTAAAGTGGTAAGGAAATTAGGCCGAAATCCGTCTAGTGCGGGTATAGAAAAGGACTCCTTGAAGAAAGGACCAGGTAAATGCAAGCTAAAACAAAACACTTGCGCATAGGTCACGTTAATCTTCACTATGATGTTCGCGAAACATTTTAGATTTTTCAACTTTCGTCGTAAATTTGATTTCAGGTCTCACAAAAAGCCCGAGTATTAGCCACATTAAAGCTTCAAAAAGGTGGCAGTAGCTACAATCAAATTGCAGAGTTTTCACAATTCAAAATGTGCTGTGTAAATATGAATTCAGAATCCACGCAATAAATGCGCGGCGCGGCGAAGCTATTGATCCTGATTGTTCGTTCTCAAACTAATTATGAAGATTATCTGAAGGTGTTTTGAGTAAGGCATAATATGAGCTCTCTGATGAAACTCGTATCTGTCATTTTTCTGCAGTGAGTGAGTTCGGATTTGTGTAAATATAATTGTATAAATTACTTCCTTCGTCTGTTGGAACTTCTAACACTTGAATTGTTAGTTACATTGGTGGCATTTTTGTGGATAATAGTATTGTATCATATGAAAAGAAAAACAAGTTTTGTAACAGAAGTTCAACAATAGTGATGAGGTTGGGCTGAAAAATAGTAATAATTACGCGCATACTTTTGTGATAGAGATGTATGTTTTCTGGCTACAATGAACCACATGCATATGTGAGCTGTGAAATGATGGTTGCCTAAAATTTGAGGGACAATAAATGCACGTGAGTCAGTTTGTCTTAAATATCTGAAACTTTTTTAGATATATAACTTGGAAAAATATCAATAAGTCATTTATATTAATCAATAATCAACATTCAACATAAATCATCAACCATAGATTATGTCATTTGAGTCAACCATGAAAATAAACTCAACATAATTTAGGAATGAAACCGATCTGTGAGCCTGTGAGCCGCCTACAAGTATTTCCATAAAAAATATCTTATTTATATATTTTTCAAAATAAATGCATCTTTTAAATACTAATATAATATTTATTATTTTTTCTCATTATTATATCCTTATTTATTAATTTTCACTTTTTTGAACTATTCCACTAACTATAATAAACAAGGGTATTTTAGTAAATGATATTAATTTTATCATTAAAATCAACACATTTAATCATTTTCTTCAAAATCATGTCAAACTCAAATAAGATATTTATTATGAGACGGAGGAAATACTATTTTTCCTTTATGAACAAGTGATTTTGCACGCGAGAACCCTACTGACCATCCAGATCAATCTGACGGCTGACCATGATTCACACCCTAATTCTACGCGCAAGAACTATGCGGCCGTCCAGATCAATTTGACGACTGACCACGATCCACACTCTAATTCTACATGCGAGAACAACTATGCGGCCGTCCAGATCAATTTGACGGCTGACCACGATCCACACTCTAATTCTACATGCGAGAACTCTACTAGTCGTCCAGATCAATCTGACGGCGGACCGCGATACACACCACGTGTACACTTTTAGTCTACAACCATTTCTCCTATTTAATGGAAGTGTATCATTCTCATTGACACGACATTTTTTATTTTCTTACAAACTTGAGCGTTTGAGTGTTAATTTTACAGATCAATCTCTCCTCCATCACATCAAAAGTTCATGACCATTGTGTCCGCCTCCTTGTTCACCGATCAATCTCTCTTCAACCACATCAAAAGTTCATCCACCCGATCTCCTCCTTATTTACCGATCTATAGTTCCTCAAGGCAACAATGACTAAAACTAGAATGAACTTTTTCTTGTACCTAATTTTGGCTTTGGCTTTGGCTTTTCATCTTGCAAATGGCAAGTGCAAGTGGCTATTTATTTCACAGTTGCCATCCAACTTGTCTGATAACTGAGAAAGCATTACGCAACTACGAATCTCAACTTCACATGGGACCCTTTCATGAATACTATATCATGTTTCAAGATCAACCACTAACAATCAAACCCACAACACATCATGTGTTTGCCACATGACATAACTCTCTCTCTCTCCTTCACATGCTCTTATCACACACATAGCTGACTCATCTTCTCATCTTCATCTCACTTTTTCTATACCCTTTCACATCACCAAATACTAATCCTCTTTTCCACACAACACATATCATTCAAAAAAACAATCTCTTTCATGCTTCCTAACATCCTGTTAAACCTATACACTAGTGTCTTTCTCAGAAGAACACAATCATGAAAAACTAACAAACAATCAAATAAGCAACAACTTCAAAAACTCATTATGATTAATAACAATAATAGGATGTACAAAATTCCAATTTCCTCCAAATTACAATTACATAGGAAGGATACCTTAAACTCTCCACAAACCTAATAACAAAACAGAAGAAAATGGCTTCTTTTCTTACCTTGTTTACTCTGATTTGTTCTCTCTTTTATTGATTAACATCAAACTTCAAACATCACAATTATATATACATCAAACACTACTAATTATTAAGATTAGATCCTCTTTCCAAAGGAAAAAAAAACTCTGCTGATTCTTGGTATTGAGCTGTGTTCTCTCTCACTATTTTCTATGTTCTTCTTTCTTTCTTCAAAAATGGATTAGGCTACAGCAGAGATACTCCTTCTATCTCTTCTAAGACAGTCAAAACCTTCAATCCTAACAGCAGCTTGTGTGTTGCCGAATTCCATCGGAACACCACATCCTCGAGCCGATGGCGAAACCGATGCCATGGTAAATGGACTACTAAAATTCCCATTACCATTACCAAATCGCTCGTCTTGGATTACAGGGTTTGAAGCCCTGCTCGGTGGAGATCCGATGAAATACGGCGGCGATGATGCCAACAATTTATCTGCCGCCGATACCGGTCTCTCCGTATAGCCCTACAAACAAATCAAGTTTGATTTTTAAAATGAACTATCTCATAAATCATCACCAAAATTTGAGTTTCACAAGAAACCAACATGAACTATTAGGTTAGATTCTTTAAAAAAGACAGAATACATAGGAAAATACAATTCTGTTACATAGGAAAAACCTAGTACTAGGATAATGAGTAAACATGAAGATTGCATAGGAAAGTAAAAAACACAAACAAACACAAACCTTGGGATGAATGATGTCAAGAAGTTCTGCCCCAACTCCTGAATCTTCAATCTCAGATTGGTAGCTGATTTTCAAGAAACAAAAAGTAAGAAAAACATTATTTTTATTATAAAAAAAAACAAAACAAAATTCAAGAAAATGGGAAATTACCTAAAAGGACGCCTGAAGGGTCTGTTGATGGATGGATACCGACGAGGTTTAGGACAAACCACAGATTCCATCTTCACTTCTTCAAAGCTGTTTGTCATTGTGTTCATCTGTGGGAATCCATAGTAGCAATTCATCTTCTCTTGAGAAAGAAAAAAAATCACAAATCTTAACAAAAACACCTAGAACAACAACAACAAAAACATCATTAAAATCACCAAAAAAAAAAAAACATTATTAAAAATCACAAAAAAATCAAGAAAAAAAAGTGGAGAGATAGAGAATACCTAAGAAGGAGGCAGAGGTAGAAAGAGAAAGGATATTGTTGGGTGCTTGGTGGGTATTCATAGTGAAGAAGAATATTGTAGAGTAGGGGTAAGTGTATAGTAAGTGATGTGAGACCGCACTTAGGTAGCGTTTGTTGGGTTCTGATGTTAGATTCTTCTTATCTTATGGATGAGTCAACCTTTGATTAACATCTTGGGTGATTATTGGTGATTGTTTGTTTGTGTGAATTTTCTTTTTTACCCCTTTGGAAAGTCAGAGAAGGACATTACAGTCTGTTAAAAACCATTGTGTTGGAAAGTGGACACTTGATAGGTAACGTGAATGTATTTATTGTGTTGCAAACTTCAACCATTTGTTTTTTTACAAAGATCTTTTCTCAAAGTCAAAAGTCACCATTAAAAGGGGGAAAAAATGGACTTCATAGTATCTTGAAAACAATACTAATATTTTACAGTAATTTTTATAAAATAAATTTACAATTTTCAATATAATGTTTAATCATTAAATGTTTTTTTTAAGCTAGGAAGGGATACTTGAGTCGGTTATATAACATTCATGGTGTGTTACGAAGGGATATTTGAATCGGTTATATAACATCCATAGTGTCAGGTTAGATTGATGGTTAATAAAATTAATTTTGATATATTTGAGTTTGATAGAATTGATTGAGATTATCATAATTGATTTATGTTTATATATATTTATGTAAAAGTGAGTTGAATAAAAAAATTAATGTAAAAATCACGTTTAAACTAAAAAATTACAAATTATAGTTTCAAGTAGAATCAATTCTCGAGGGAGAATAACTAAACACCTCAAAATCACTCTAGAATAAATTCTACTTCTCTAAAGCAAAACCAAACATACTAGCATTATTTAATGTGATTTTTAAGTGTGGTATTTTGATCTTTTTACACTTTCTTTTTCCTGCTATGTGACCACTCTCTAAGTGAGAAAATGTGTACCTATAATAATCTTCGGAGGATGTCAAAAGTATGGTAGGTGTATGTTAATAGATTTTTATGTAGAGTTACTAAGGGATCACTAGAACCGGTTATATAATATTCATGTTATTTAATGTGATTTTTAGGTGTGATATTTTGATCTCTGCACTTTCTTTTTCTCCTCTGCGATCATGCTCTGAATGAGGAGATGTGTACCTACAAAAATTATCAGAGGATGTCAAAGTAATGTAGGTGTATGTTAATAGATTTTATGTTAGTGGAATAATGAGTTTTCATATAGTGAAGCTCTATCTCAATACACTTCAATCGTTGTTCTATTATATTGCTAGTTCTTAAATTGAATCTAAGATATGTGGTGGTGCGTATCGGGTTTGAATACGTTCCATGATCTTTGGAACATTGGAAATATGTTGTTGCTTCTAGATTTTTATTTATACGTCTGATGAATTTTGGGGATGATATTGGAGATAGTTTTGTGCACTTCATCATTTCTTTTTGTCGATGTGGACACGACATATCTTTTATGTGATTATGTCTTGTAATTGAATATGTTTGTTATCTTAAAAGTGTTTTTTTTTATAACTCGTGAAATATTTCGATTGATCCTCTTATGTTCTTACCAATACACAAACATCATAGACTTTTATGTCATATCTACCAATATATTTATGTTTGATAACCAATAAGAATCCTTACGACATGTCTTGTATATAAGTTTAAATAGTTCTTTGGTTCCTGTAAGTTGACGTATTTTTTATTTTAGTCTCTAAATCTTTTTTTATGAGGTTTTTATATGTTGAGTTTCGTTTGATTTTAGTCCCTGGCGTCAACCCTCTATTACAAAAAAAAAAGAGGTGTCAAACATCAAGTGACATGGCATGGGAGGATGAAATATATATATATATATATATATATATATATGTATGTATGTAATTTAACAAAACATCTTCTTCTTCCTTAGTTCATCTCCAACCTCCATTTTATCTCACCTTCAAACTCCATCTCCAACCTCCATTTTTTCTCACCTTCAAACTCTATGTCAATTCTTGATCAAACTCATTTCAAAGAAAAAAAATTCGGTTTGAAAAAATTATGGGTTTGTATGAAGGTTGGATAAAGATATGAACACAAACCCAAAATTCTGGATAAAATAGTATTTTTGTCCCTGTAAGTTGGTGCGCTTTTGGTTTTAGTCCCTGTAATCTAAATTTTTTTTTGGTTTTAGTCCCTAATAATGCGTTTGTGTTCATATCTTAATCTTCAATCTTCATACAAATCCATTTTTTCAAAATCTTTTTTTTTTATTTAGTAGCTTTATTATTCACACTTTCTCTCACAACCTTCACATTCATCTTCCATTAGAGCTTCATCAGCTTCTTTTTATTCCCTCCAAAATCTTCAGTATGTAGAATCCAAAACCCCTCAATTTTGCAATCATCTTCTCCAAGTTCTAAATCATGACCCTCATCTTCATGACACATAACCCAAATCTCCTCAATTTTTCAACCCTAATTGTAAATTTTCAATCATTGACACTCCTTTTCAAGATACAAACTCAAATCTCCTAAATTTCTTATTTTTTGAAGTTTATTATATTTAATTTTCACTTCTAATTTTACATGCTAGTGTTGGTTTTGAAATCATTATACTCTTTTCTCTTTATGGAAACAAATATATTTTGGTGAGGAAGTAACACAGATGATTTGTTTGTATACTATTTGTGTTCTTGAATTTGATAACATTTCTTTAAGTTGCAATCGAGTCTTTAGTGTTACAATATCAGTTTCAACATTAATCCTGGGTTTGAAAAAAATTGGGTTTGTGTGAAGGTTAGGATGAAGATATGAACACAAGCCCAAAATTCTAGCTTAAATAGTCTTCTCGTCTCTATAAGTCGGTGTGTTTTTTATTTTAATCCCTAAATCCTTTCTTCTTTTTTTTAGTCTCTAATTATGGATTTCACAATAAAATGTTTTAAATCAGTGTTGCGGCTCCAAATCTCTTGACTAATATTAGCAAATTGAAATATTTAACTAGTAAGGAGGCAAAGTTGATAAAGTCATGAATCTAATAATAGGAAAACACTTCCCATTGCAGAATATAAACAAACCATGAATTTAACTATTTGTAAAGGCAACATGAAAAAATTCCACACACAAAATTTGCTTTAACACTTGGACAACAATAAATCACTCATTATTTCAGAGGTAAAGCGGAGAAAAGAGATTTAGAAGAGGAGACATAAATTCTAGGATTTGGATATGAAGATTAAATTGAGAATGCAATTGAAAACAATTAATGATGTTGTGCATGATAAAATAGAGGTTGGAGTAAGTAAAATGAAATTGAGAATGCATTCTCCTACATTTTACTTAACATTTGATAAATATGTGAGAAATGTTAAGTAAGTAAGAGGTTGAATATGAAGATTAAATTGAGAATGCAATTTGAATATATATATATATATATATATATATATATATATATATATATATATATATATATATATATATATATATATAAACTGAGAATGCGTTCTTCTACATCCCAAGGACACAAGTTAAGAGATGAATAAAGTAAAAAAAATCTTGAAAATTATGTGGCAAATTTAATACAAGTTCATAATTAATGATTCTATTATTTTTTACAATAAAAAAAAATTATTTTTGGATTTTTTAACTTATATCCTTGGAGCACAAGTTAGTATTACCATATATAGAGAGAACTAATATCTATTGTGAAAAATGAAAACCATTAATATCAACCGTCAGATTTAATTAATGTTTAAGATTTAAAAGTTTCACATTAAGAAGCACCTTAGTGAATTACTTTGGGATTTATCACCATAATCCGTTTGCATTACTTTATAAGTTTTTAAAATAAAAGTCAAACTTGTTCTAATATCTAACGTCTATGATTAATTGACGGTGTAAAATTCTTTTACACGGTTAGTGTATTTCAATTAAATTCAATTACTTTTGTTAAGCTTAATATATAAACATTCCATAAAAAGAGACTTTTATCTAAAATAATTTTATTGTTATTAAAATAGTGTTAATATATAATTATAAAAAGAGTATTTTATTAAATATTTTTCTATCACGCTTAATATTTTAAAATTCTATAAAAAGAGATTTTTGTAAAAATAGTTTTCAACTCGTTATCATTATATTTAATATTAGAAATTTCAATTATTTTATTATTTTAAAACTAATGATGTTAATTTTTAAATTAGTTGATTAAATTAAAACATTAGAAATCTCGTTTGGTTTTAAAAATAAGTTTATAAAAAATTACTTATCAAAATAAATTATGAAAAAGATATATAATTATATAAAATTTGAGATACAATGTTAAAATAATTCTTTTTTAAATCAAATCAATTTTATAAGATTTAATATTTTTCAAAGAAAATTATGACATGATTATACTAAAAAAATTAATATTAGAAAGATTAGTAAATAATTTATACTTCTCATTATTTTAAAATTGAAATTATTTTGATATATTTTATTTTGGAATTTTATTTAGTCTTCACAAATATTTATAGTTCATATTATTTTAGTTTTTAAATAAAAATACTAACATAAATGCTAAATGTTACGAATTAAGCTTCTTTGAAATTGCACAGCAAAATTTTTATTTAAAAGAAAGTGTTTTATTTTTTAATTTATATTAATTAATTTTTTATTTAAACAAAAGATTTGATGTCACATATTATATCGTGTGATTTGTGGCTTAAATCATTCGTGCATTATAGCACTCCTTAAATACTAAATATATTTAAATTATACTTCATATGTGTATATTAATTAAATATTAAATATAATTGTAACAAATATTTTAATAATAATATAACCATTGCAATAAAATTATTTTGAAAATAATATACCATATTTATTATGATTTATATAAAAAGTCAAATGTTAGTTGATTATTAATTACAGCCTCACACCTTCTTAAGAAAAGAATATAATCAAATAATATTATTGTAGAAGATTGTAGATTTGAGAATTAAAATAATAAGAATATGAATTGCCATTTATTAATAATTTAAATTGATTTTTAATTCTACTTTCCAAAAGAGAATTAACTTTTCTTCTGTCTTACTGTTTCTGCTTACTTATTCTTCTTTTTTAAATAATTAATTAATTCAATTAACTTTTTTTTAATTGTAATGTTGTTGATTTACCTTAATTAGATTTAAAGATTGGATCATAAATAATAACAAATTACATTTATCTAACTCAACTAACACATATCTTTGGAGACACTTCACCCGTTTCTTAATATTTTAAACAATATTATATAAAATTAAAAAAAAAATATATTTGAAAAGTATTCTATAAAAAGATAAGTAACAAAATCATTCTAATGATTTAAATGCCTTTCACACCTTCTCTTTATTTTTTAATCTTCTAATCCACTTTTAATATAAAAAATCAGTCTTTTGATCTTTATATTTAATATTTTTGAGTCTTTTTTATCCTATTCGTATTAGTTGATACTTTAATTTATGATGTGGTTCTGATATGTTATTGTCACATTAATTTAAAAATTAAACAACTATTTTATATTATTATTTATTATATTTTAATTATGAAATTTTATTTATATAATTATTATTGTTTATAAAAAAAATTCAAAAAATAGTTAAGTATTATAAGTTATAATTTGCAAATTAAAATTTGTAGTCTGAGATGGTCGATCTCTCAACCTTCAACACTTTGGACCAATGAATTTTCCAATTATACTATAGGCTAAATTGCTTCAGTCAACACATGTTTTAAATTTGGATTTTCCTTCTATTGTAGTTGAACACTTAAAACTGTTGAATTTACAAAATCCTCACTTGATCTTGAATCAACTGTCTTTTTAGCTGCGTTGCATAGGTACGAGTATGTACATAGTGCCTAGTACAGATACTGGTACGAAGTACGATATTTTTAAAAAAACTAAGGTACGGGTACGTTAGTATAATTTTTTAAAATACAACTATAAAAATAACAAAGGAGTTAGATTGTTTAATTAACAATAAAACATTAAATAAATCTCAAGAATATCAACTCCATCAAATAAAAATCATTCATCTCCACCAATATCCCACATTTTTGTTACTCTTTCATTATAAACCTTACTATTTCTTAAGAGAAGACGGAGATTTGTATGAACAAAAACTAAATCATGAGTCCTCTTTGGATTGAGTCTATTCCTTTTCAATGAGTGAATAAATTCATATGTGCTTTAATTTCTCTCAACAGAAGATGAAGAACTGGGTCGTGAAAGAATTTTTTTATTTATAAATAGAATAATTAACCTAATTTTTACTCGGTAAAAAAAGCTCAAATTGTACCATCCAAAAACAATAAAAATAAAAAGTTGGGTACGTGGTACCAAATATGTACTGGTTGGTGTACCAACTTAAATAAAAACAAAAAAATATGGTACGACTTCGGTGCGTACCATACGTGTACCATACGTGTACCGGTACCCGATACGTATTCGGTACCGATACTTTACCTAAAATTGAGTATGTGTGCTTCATAGCTTGTTAGACCCTAATTTCCGCTCTAAGATTTTGATCCGCAACAGTCTTCACTTATCTATATTGGTAACTTATCTAAGCTTTTATTCTACTCAAGGATCTTGGAAACTTTCAACTTTGTTTCAGAGCTACCTTCACTTTGTACTACCGAAGTCTTTAATGGAGAGGAGAATAATCTTTTTCCTTGGTGGAAGTCAGTATCTAGACACCATAATTACAATATAGAATCCTCAATCTGATACACACAAAAAGCTTCACAAAAAACACTATATCCCTATTGTAGCTTGTATCTACCACTCACACATAATCCTTAGAGTTAAGTACCACAAAATGAGATTTCTTGATTCAAGGTTGAAGATGATTGACTATCTTAAAGAAACTCACCCAACTCCTAAATACGCCTAACATAATAAAACACACCATGAAGTTTTTCTATAGGCTTGACTTGAGAGAGAAGGTGTGAAAGAAAGAACACTCAAGGTTTTTCTAAATTTGTGAAAGTATGGATTTTTTTTCTTTTTGATTCGGATTGAATAATCACTATCATTACTATTTGAGAGAGATAAGACACGAAATAGGTGAGAAAATAAGCAATTGGTTCGATTCATATCATATAGTTATGATTTTAATCAGATAAAAGAATGACTTGAATCAATATGATAAAATCTGGAAGTGTCTTGTTTGATTCAGATCATCATTTGATACTTGTGGTTTGAATCAAGTAATGGGCATGTGATTCGAATCAGACACATTCTTGATTCGAATCATTAATACAACGCCAAAATCCATATTTCATATTGAATTATTGAGTCAAATTAGCCATATCCTTGATTCTAATCAAACTTCAAAATTCCTTGTTTTAAGTTTTATAACTTGTGATTGAAGACACACATAATTTTTTTACTTTGACCAACTTGCTCAAACTAAAAACAAATTGTAATAGATTCGATTATAAGTTGAATGTAAGGGATGAATCAAGGTACATTTTATACGAAACATAAAGAAATCAATTGATGCAATCATATTACGATACAAATGATAAAATCAAATTACAAATAAATGATAATTCGAAACTTTCACAAATGCAACAAAACATCAAAATACACATATGAAATGCATCGTTATCGACAAAGCAATTTCAATTCTGATTGGATTGGGACTTTGGTCAACCAAAATATCCTCCCCCTGAGTTCTTGCTATTAGCCATAAAATAAAGGCTATTGATGTGAGAGCTTTGGGACTCGTCCTCGTGTGAGCTTCATCAAGGGAGCGTAGTTTTTGTTGGTAGGATACTCTAGGGAGAGGAAGCATTATGTTGAGATTCTAAGTGGAAGTTTGTAGCATTGGGAATATGCATCTCAAATGCATGTCACTCACTAAAACTTTGCTTCGGGGAAGGTTTCCATGTGGCCTCACATGTCAAGTGTAGGGAGGTGGCACGCGTTGAGTATTGTCACAAGATCGAGGTCTCATATTGATTGTTGATTATAACCTTTGGTGTTTATTTAACTCTTAACTACTGATCTTGGTGCTCTCGTTTCTAATAAATTAGGAAAATGAATTTGGTTTTTCTTTTTCATTTTCTTTTGTTGTTGGGTGCTCTAAACTTCTTCTTCTTCTTGCGATTTCGATGATAACCATTGAAAAAGTTGTGTTTTACACCCTTAGTTCATAGTTGCTTGATCATCATCCTTCAAATATTGCTACTTTATGGGATTCCACTGACTTTCTTCTTGTTGCTTAGATCTCCATCCTTTTGAACATCAGAAACATTCAAGGCACTAATCTCTCACATTTTGCATTCATTGGTTTGCATTCGTCTTTTTAGTCATGGAAAATATAGGAACAAGAAATATCCCATTAATAGATTTAATTATTGTTGACAAAATAAATTATACTTCATCTCAGATTGAAGTTGAAGTATTAAATTCGACGAGATTAGAGGTGTCATCTTTTAGAAGTAAGACGCACATCAGTGAGCATTGTTGAAGTTAAGGAGTCTACTAAGGTGAGAACTCCATATATGAATATTTCTGAAGTGAGGGAGGGAGACTTCTCATACTATGATAAATATTAGTAAGGTTGCCAAAGAGTTTGCCTTCCCAATACTTCACGTATTTAACCCAAAAGTGATAGAGAATCTTAGGGATGAACGAAAGACCCAAATCTACATTAAATGCCATAGATGCTCTTTCGGTCGCGATCCTAGTGTCAATTGAATTGGGTGGTGGATAATTAGATTCCAACATATAATGTTTTTAATATTAAATTTATTTAATATGAAGTACTTTTCACAACTACAAATAACAAATGTCATATCGGACGCAAAATGGACTTCACCTCGATTATAATACCGAGGTAACGAAGGGTGACATGAAAAGTGAGAATTTTACCCCTCGGTTTTTATAAAGTCGGGGTTAAAATGCAAGAGGTCAACAGTTTGGTCCCTAGAAACAACATATTTTTATTTTCAAAACTACTAGCACGCAACATACCTCTCGGTTTTATTCAATAACCTAAATAATAAGATGTGTTTGTGCGTCAGTTTTTGACTTTAACCGAGGAGGCTTAATCAATTTTATTGATATATAAATTTGTTTTGATTCTCATTTTTAATAGTAGGCCTATATCATTTTGTACACATGCATAAACTATAAAATTGTTATAGAATACCAAATCAGAAACAAATAACAAAATTGATATTCCTTTTTTTATACAGAATTACAAATTTACATTGTGGCAAAACCAAATGTACAAATTTATATTAATGTCATCAACACATAATACAAATGTTAGAGGTTTGCACAGGAAAATGTCAAAACCTTTATATTTACAAATTCTGCTTGTAACAAAAGAAAAACTATTGTTGTTGAAATTCTCACCTATCTCTTCTTGTGAGAATGGTGTATCATAGCTAAACTCCTATCATTATAACAAAGTTTAAATTATGGTAAGCTAGCAACAACAACAACAACATTAACTTAAGAAATATACATAAATTACATGTATATGGATTAAGATACTACCTTATGTTTGGTTATCCATTTGTAATGCCTCTGGTGACAATATGATGCATATGTTTCATAACATAATATCCACAAGAATAGTTGTCGGGTTGTCTTCTCGACTATAAATAATGTTCATATAGTTACTAATTAATACACACAAATAAAAGAATATCAAAAAGCACAAGGAATGCTTACTTTTGGGGAAATGATCATTGTTCGCTTACCAATAAAATTATGTTTGATTGCATTGTATCCCTCCATCGCTCTACACATGTCGGTAAAAATTTAACACACATACAAACTATTCAAAACTAAAGGTCAAATTTTGAATAAAAACTAATACTACTTACCCACACAAAGCATTTAACATAACTTCATTAAGGGGATTGTGCATAGAGCAAAGCATAACTACAATATTTTACCTCGGGCATATAATAATTAGTTATCAATAATTACTGCATAAACATTAAAAATAATTAATAATATATATATAATTGATTTAAAAATAAAAACACAAATTAATATATACTTACGCATGGTAAAAATGGGCCAAAAATATTCTTTGTTCTCTTCTATCAACTTGTCTTTTAAGTAAATCTTGATATTGTTTGCTACTGTACCACCATGAAGGCTAATGGAATTTGAATCTACGGTGAAATACTTTCTTAAACCCCTTTCAACATACATATCATGCAAGTACCTGCAAGAGTCAAATGTTTATTGTTAAAGTACGAGAATGTATGAATATATATAGAAATGATCAACGTAAAAATTATACTTACGAGCACCACAATTATAATATGGTAATGTCTAGTCATTCATCCTCCTTCAAAAATTCCTTAATAGTAGAGTTAGGAAGTACATAATACTGATCTGGAACATGACATAATTGAATATTCTCGCAGATATCTGGAAGTCTCTCTACTATCATTTTTAGTCTCTGAATGTTATATACTTGTTGTAATGTGATTTCAATATTATTCTGGTGGGCAGAATAACTTTCTTTTATGCTTGCACCACCCATTACTTTCTCTTGAATGTCCAACTTATTTGAACTTGTTTGGTTGATTAAACCCAATAAACCCAATCTCTGCATCATAAAAACAACATAAATATAATACAAAAATTAAAACACAAACAATAACAACAACAACATACAACACAAATTTTTTAACTTATACTTTTACCTCCAGCACACCATGGATACATTTCACAGATATCCTCTCATACTCCCTATCATTCGCCTTCTTTCGCTCCACCTCAGCCAACCTCTCTCACTCCTCTTGCTCCTTCTAGACCCGCTCCCGCACCTACTACAACAACCTCTTAGTCTCCTCCGCAACACCCTCTCCCACTCTTCCATCTGCACCCTCCAATGTTCCTCCTGATTCCACTTTTCCCTTTTCTCCACCAACTTAACAATAATTATCTCTTCGATCTCTTCCTTACTGTGTACTATTCTAGTTGATTTATATCTCCCAAAAAAGTCTTGAAGAAAATGCCTCTTCTAAGACCACGAACATGCCCAGGATACTCCTCGGTTCTAATCGCTTCAACCAATATGTCATGACGATCTTGTGGAACAAAGAGGATGGCTTTAGATTGTTCAACTAATATATCCTACAACACATAAAATTGCATATTTACCAAGTTGATTTAACCAAAATAAATAATATTGTTGAAAAAGGAATCTACTTACAATCTTTTCATCCACTTCACGTGTAGCCTATGATGTGAACTCGTCGCCTTTTCTTTGACGTGCCCTCTTCCATTTCTCATGGCGTGATGGTGGAGATGGAGCTCAATCAAGGCTTATAGAATCACTCATCTCTTGTTCTGTTTGTTTTCTTTTTTCTTCAATCATCTTCTTTTCATGTTTGGCATATCCTCCATGAGACAATATATGTGGATAGACATTTCTAGATATATTAATCTTTCCTTTTTTGCTCTTAGCCAAGAATTCGGGAGTGGTGCGAGACTTTACAAATTCCTTCCAACAATTCTGATCAATAAATGAATACATCAAGTATGAAGGCTTTTCTTTATTTTTGGTCTTTGGTTTAGTAATATAATCATGAGTGAGTTGTGTCTTAAATCCCCTCCAACGCTCACCAGCATATGTAAGCACCTTCTTTTTCACCTTACTATCATTTGTACTAACATCAAACACCTCATATGTTTACACAATACAATTTTTATTAGTATTAAACAAAAAATTAAATGATCATACATACTTGTAAAATAAATTGTAAAATTAAAAATAAATACCGTAATATTGGTCCATAAGTTGTCTTTCAGATCATCGTCAATTTCGTTCCAACAATCCAAAAAAATACTCCCTTTACTTTTATCTTGTAACACAATGTAACCCGTAAAATCCTCAGCATGTTCACCATAAGCCTTGTCGGTTGCAATATCAACTCTAATCGGGTAGCAAATACTATATTGTGGCCTTTTTTCACCTTGGTGTACATTGTGGCACCTCTAGTTTTTATTTTATGTTTTGTATTTGTAGAGGTAGTTGTATGAGTCATGGAGGTTGAATCGAGACACCAACATCTTTTGGGTGAGTCGTTAATGTTGTACTGGAGTTGTTTGTTGTATCGACCATGACTATCTAAATAAAGAATAATAGCAGAGACATTATTTCAGTGATACTGACACTAATGCAAATGAAAAACTAATGCAAGGGTAACAAATGGAGATACACCATTTCAGTGAAAAACAAATGAAGTTAGGCCATGACTGGTGAGATGTAAACAAAATGAAAAAATAATGATCAAGAGAAACCATTTCAGTAATGTTGTATGGGAATATTGATGATGTTCATGTTGATATAAACTATTTCAATGAATTAAAACCATTTCAGTAATATAAACAAAAATATGATAAAGAAGTACCTCAAACGTGATGACGAAGATTCAATTAAGGTTGGAAATAGAGATGATATTCATGTTTTGAGTAGAGTGACAATGAAAATTGCCAATAGTTGAAAGATTTTTTGTGAGAGTTTTGATGAAAATCACCTAGGGTTTCTGCATAGCGAATGACGATAAAGTTATAGTCTCATTGGCTAGCATCAATATAACTTCATTGAGGGACCGAGATTCCCCATCAAATAGGCTATCTAAACTCCTCGCCTAAGAGACTTGGAGATTCCACATGCGGGACCCAACATATAAATCTTGCCCAAGAGGCGCGACTAATGTCTAATCTAAGAGATATATTTTAAGTCTTGTCTGAGGGCTTGATAGAAGGTATGCTTGGGAGGTCAAACGCCTCTCCTTAGAAACTTATAGTCTCATCGGCCAAGTTCAATATAACTTCACTTGAGGGATTGATATTCCCCATTAAGAAATCTATCTAAACTCCCCACATGAGATAATTGGAGTTTCCTCGGACATGACCCAACATATAAATCTCGCCTAAGAGGCGCAATTGAAGTTTAACCTAATAGACTTAGTTTAATTCTTCTCTAAGGGCTTGATAGAAGTCCAGTCTGAGAGGTCCAACGCCTCACTTGATAGACTTATAATTTCATCAGCCAAGTTTAATATTAATTTTCCTAAGGGACTAAGATTTCCTATCAAGCAGGATATCTAAACTCTCCGCCCAAGTAACTTGGAGTTTCCACGATCGGGACCCAACATATAAATCTCCGCCCAAGAGTTGGAGTTTCCTCGGATGGGACCCAATATATAAATCTTACCCAAGAGGCGAGATTGAACTCTATCCCAAGAGACTTAGTTTAAGTATTGTCTAAGGGCTTGATTGAAGTCCCACCTGAGAGGTCCAATGCCTCGCCCGAGGGACTTATAGTCTCATCAGGCAGACTCAACATAACTCCACGTGAGGGACTCCAAGCTAATCAGCCTGGTTTGCACGTCGTGCCACCAAGAAGTTTAGTACCTCAGGATACTACAACGTTCTATAGTCTAAAAGAACTTCGCCCTTTATCAAAGCCCTTGTGTTTGAGAGACTGTGTATTATTGTAAAAGACCTGGCAAATGCGGGAGGATTGTAGCACTCAGAAGGGGAAAATGTCATATGCCGCCCCCTGATGGGAATCACCACGCTCTAAAGCCTCATTGACTCGCCTAGTTATGAGACACGTGGAGAAAGATATTTCTTGGGTAGGGAGAAGTCAGATTCAATAGTTGATTCACACCCTCCTAGAAAGTTGGGATTCAATGATACCATTGAATAGTGGATGATTATCATTCACATGGAAATCCTAGGCATAAGGGCCTGTATAAATACTTTTTCCATAACGGGAGAGAGGACAAAAACATATTTTACCCAAGGTTAACGCTTATACACAGACTCATTCACCTCACATGAGGTTTCCCTTTCATACCACAATAAACATCGTAAACACCACCATATAAGACCTCTCGCCACCATGAAAAAGCCCTAACTATTATAAACCTACTAAAATCATTTAGTATTCCTTAACCTTGTAGGGATACCACGTGCACCTGTAGTTTTTGAGAAGTGTATATTTTTAAAGAGTATATCGGAGCACTCGTTAGCATGATCCATTATTTGATTAATAAAACGTGAAAGCAATCGTAGTAAACAATTTTTTATTATTTTTTGTGATTCATTTTCAACATTTATTGCACTTTCTTTTGCTTCATGATAAAAACCTTTAATAACTTATTTATTAGAAAAATACCACAATTATGTTAATTATATATGCTTTCAAACTTATGTCAATATTCTTATGATGGTATTCTCCTACAAAATCACAGTGTGTATTTTCAAAATAATAATGCACATTTTGTTTTTGAAAATATAACAATCTTCTAAGAAATTGTATCCATGTTTTACTGAAACCTGATTGATTCTTTAATTATGATGTTGGCTCCTGAATGTTTAGTAATTTTAAAATGTAAATATTATGGTGGTTTTAACGCGGCGACATCTCTCAAAATTTAGGTTTGTCTAGATTATCTAAAAAAGTTAAATTATGATAATTTTAATTGCCACAATTTTCAAAAATTGAATAAGAGATTTGGTTGGATAGCATTATCCAACCAAACATATAAGATGCATCCTTATTTTATTATTTAGACTAAGCGATATAATTAATTTGAAAACCTCATAGGATTTGTGACAAACCATATAGGATATAATGAGCAATCTCTAAGATTTATGAGAGGTATGAATAAACAAACTTACAAAATTTCACAAACTAGATATATATTTTAGGGGATTTTCACCACTACACCCCATGTTTTACTCCCAAACACTATGGAAATTTGAAAAATGCCATTATTCAACATCCGAAGATTGAAATTCATACGCACCATAATATAACATATTAACAAATCTCATCATTGTAAACGCACCCTCATCCATATAAATTATTTGGATTTTGGAATCTAGATAGACCTTTCAGATTTTTGAATTTAGAAACACCAAGAGGAAAAACAAATATTGCATTACCTTGCATGGGTAGTGTTCTGTGTGAGAACAAGATGATTGGAGGAGATGATCACGATAATCTGTTGCGGCAGAGCTTTGGTTCTGATGCGATGGATGAAGCTAACGTGCGAGGTTAACACTCCAACGCTCAAGTTAGTGTATGAAGTGAACATAAAAATTTAAAATGAGAGTGTAGTTACCTCAAAATGGCGTGTTTTTCTTCCTTTAATAGAGAGGTTTCTTTGTAATTGAAAAGTGAAAGGAGTTTGAGAAATGTGAATGATCTAATGGCTCTAATTGTTTTATTCCAGGGAGTCACGAATAACAACTTGGTCTATATTTACCATGTTTGGCCTCCCCTAGGTATTGGAACCTTCTCCCTACTGGACTTTTGTGACCGGTCTAGAAAAGTTGCCCCTAAGCCCTTGTCCTTTTATTTTGCAAAAAGAGGAAGGGCTTTCTAATAACTGGTGTTGCATGTAGAAGAAAGGGATATTAATTAACACATGCCCCTTATTTTGATTGTTCGTATATTTTCCTTAAGGTGCTATAACGTCACCTTAATGGTCGTTAAAAATCTTAATTGTTGGTAGTGGGGTATGATCGTGTGGCTCTGTTTGTTTTAGGGAAGTTCAAAGGGTTTCCAAAAGGACTTCATTTATTTTGTTGTTCTGTATACTAAGTTTCATGGAAAGTTTTTCTTTTTCTTCTTTCAATCTTTAGTATTTTTGGCGTCTGACCTAACCATATATCTGAGAAAGTTCCCCCTTCTAGTTTGGTTTTACGTGTGTTTGATTTTTTATTTATACTTTCTAAACTTGGATTCTAAGTTTTCATCTTTCCTTTTCCTCTTCATCGCTTTTATGATTTCCCTGTACCTTAGAACTCATTTTTCCAACTAATACTTTATGGTGTTTGGCCTTCAATTCTGTGTACATGGCCATTTCTTCAGTTCTACTGAGAAAGTTGTTAAAGACATTTTTGGGGTTTGGGTAAGTTCAGACATCTCAGGTACTGCCTCCTTCTTCTCCTTAGGTGATGCCTTTCCTCAGGCGAATGCAAGTCCATCTGAGGACTGGGTGTCCTTTCTCCAACTGAAGATCACAGGGTTTATGGCCTATATGGTGGGTGTGCTATCCTATTTCACGAATGTGTATTCTCCTTAATTGTGTATCGCCTCCCCTTTAACGAGCTTGATATTAACATCTTGAATCATTTTGGTGGCCTCTCCTTCGAAATTCCATCCCATGAGTTGGGATTGTGCCAATGTTTTTCAACACGGGTGCGAGTATAAAGGCAGTAAGCCAACCTTGAAATTGTTTTTATATCTTTTCGAGGTACAAAGTGGTTCAAAATCCGCAGATGGCTCTGGGAATATTTCTCTGCAAAAATATACTAAATACTTTGAACCCTATTATCAAAGTGTAAAACGCTTAAATGATCAATTTTTCTTATTAGCCCCTCTCATCCAGGAAGCCCATTCAAAACTTTATAACTTGAATTCATAGGCCCTTCTTCTTGTACAGACATCTTTTACAAGTATTGAACTCAGGGTCACTTCTTGACAGGGGTCAAGTTGTGTTGTTACAAAGACGAAGATTTGTCTCAAGAATAGCAATTTTTAAAAAGTTAGTTATTGTCTTGTTATCAAGAATTTGGATACGTGGGCGGGGTGGTCCCCTCAATCTTGCTTCAAAGAGACAGTTGAAGAGATGCATTGACACTTGTTGGATCATAAACACTGAGTCTAAGGAAGAGAGGAAGAAGATTTTTTGTACGTTGGTTCTAGGATTATGTACTTCCTTCCTATCCTTATCGGATTTTCCTAATGTTTCCCTTGTATTCGTATATATGATGAAAAGTGAAGATGCCATGCGGAGATGGAAGAAAGAGATTCGCGTTAATGTTGCCTTAGTTAGAATTTTGAGAACACCTTCTATTGGGGGAACTTCCGCTTCACACTTGCCGGTACACCACCAATTTTGGCTTACGTACAAGTTACTAAAGTAGTCCCTCAGGGGGGGAGGATGTGGATACGACTTCTTCTGCAGGTGCCTTTGTGGCCAGGAACTCCTCCTTCCCTTTTCAGGAAAGGGAGGAAAGGTTATCCCCGATCTTTGAATATGAAGAGGTCAGGGTCGAGGTTCCACCTCCCAAATGTCTTCAACGGTCTAGGTTGGTAGAGGAAGCATCTTTTCCTCAATGAGATGTTAATTCTATTATGTTGGCTTGTCCAGTTTCGAGGACAAGTGTTGAGTTCAGTCCATCAATTTCCGACGAAGATTATTTTTATTTGTTTGGGCTCTCTGACGAGTCTCGTTGGGACGAGTTAGCAGAATTAGTCTACTAGGTTTATGGGGCACCCCGAATAGTTTACATATAATGTCCACATCTGCATGGTAGTAGTCTAAACGGTTGTCTACATGTACTACGTGTTTTGGGGATCTCCGTTCACATATAATCTTGTAGTTTTTGGGTTTTTTTAGGATCACAAAATTCTATCATCCAAGATACAAGTGCTCAGAGGATTCTTCTTTTTAGGTGGAGCAAAAATGGCTTCCTTCTTTCCTTATTTACTTGTTGACCTACGAGCCTCTGGAGGAGTGTGGCTAACGTTCCTTCCCTCGGAATCGGGTGAAGGTATGTGCAACCTATGTTTCTGGCGTCGTGGAGATTTCTGGAGTGCATGTCTTCCCTTTGCTGGTTCCATGACCTTTTGAGAGGATGCTTCTTGAATAGTTCAATCTTTTAGTACGACATTTTATAGACTCTCTTCTATTTGAGTGAGTATGTTAGTTATGACTTGGAAATTTTCTTGTTGGATCATTTTGAACATACCGTTCCATAGTTCATGAATAACCCCTGGTCCTAAATTGGCTTCCAAGAGATGAAAATCAAAGAGTGCTTCATGCTGAGTGGTTGCTAGAGGCGCGTCCAGCAGATTGAACGGTCCTTCCAAATAGAACTATTGAGCGTTTATTGTAAGTGAGGGAAGTAGACGAACTCCTTGGATCGTTTCTGATCGTACAAGATTTGGTTGTAGGACATGAAGAGTAGGCATATGACAATTTATTATAGTGTCAGTTGTTGTAGCAGCCAATAGTTAAGCGGTGGAATGAATAACTTTTGGCAGTGTCATTGCTTGATGGTTCTAGTGGGATGAATTTGGTTCCAAATTCACTGAAACTAATTGAAAGCGCAAATTTATGCCTTAAGTGAAGTAGATCTAGATTTGAGATCAAGAAATCATGGTAGTCGTAGGAATCTAATGTCGATTCTCACAAATGGCACCAATTTTCTACGTGAGAACAAGATAATGATCGAATGAGATGATCAGAATATTATATTGCGATGGAGCTTTGATTATGATGTGATGGATGAAGATAATGAAGGTGTGGTTTGCTATCTGCAAGTATACAGAACACGCCAAAGTAATACAAAAGATTATCGTTCCCACAGAGATCAAATTGTCAATCTATCGGTTTCTATTGTTACGGTGTTTATCTAAGGAAAATCAAATAAGTAAATTCAGAACACAGAAAAGGAAATAATAAAGTAAATAAATTCAGATAAGAAATGCAGGCTCGAATGTAATTCACATTAGTTAGGGAATACTCCAATTTTTCTAAATAGAACTACTTATGGGGCAATATTTTCTACTTTGAGAAGAATCAATTTCACAGGAACTATCACTTTCGCGTATTCAGAATCAAGATTACTCTCTAATTAATGCCCTTAATTCTCACTTATGAAGGGTGCTTGTTGCGTTAAATTAGTAAACCTATTTTTAAGAAATTTAATTCTTGACTAAGTTAAAAAAGTGATTTTGATTTGGAAAGTTTAACTTAAAAGAGATCCATGACTTTCGCTCAAGGATCCGGATTTTAAACCTACAAACGCGTCCGAAAATAGTTTCAAAATTGTTTTTTAATAGTGTTAAAAATTCCTAATTAATCGGAGCGAGGGCTTTCGCTACTTTTGACCAGTTAAAACTAACTAAGTTTATCTTTAAGAGTTGAACGACTCTCGATCTTACCCAACTATATCTCGGCTCTACTTTCGTAGTTACCGATCAAAATAAGTACTGAAAACTTGTGTTAAAATCAAAACAACCCCTAAAGCATTTATATAGATACAAATTATGGAGTATCATCTTAACGACGATCCTTACATCCTAACCTTTAAAGATTTAGCCAGACATGGAAATAGAAATCAACATATCAAAATTAATCATGTTTAAAAGAACAGACAAATAAAATGTGCAAGTTAATAAATAAGTAGGTAAAAGCAAGACAGACAAGTAAATAAAGTAAAGCATGCAAGATAAATAAAACGTAAATGCAAATACACTTGAATAAGAAACCTGCTCCAAATCGGAGACTTTAATCTGGTACACTGGAAAGTAAACTTGACGGGAAAGTAAAATTTGACTGGAAAGTAAAACGGCGGCAAAATTGTTTGTACATGCTCCAACCTAACTACAACTCAAGTGTGATAACCCCCCGATGTGACGGATTATCGCTTTTACAATGGTGAACTTTAGGCTTAGTGTTGTAAACTAAGTTAGATGCCCATTTAGTGAAATGAAGACGCCTATTTATAGAGATTATGAAAAGCTAGGAAAAGACAAAGTTGCCCTCCAACTACCCATTGTGGGAACGAGCCAACAAAGATGGCGCCCGCCATGTGAACAAAATGAAAGGATCATGGGAACATGGCAGTTACCACCGGTTGACAGCTTACACGTCATGGCACCCTCCTTGGTGGCTGCCATGTTGGACGCCATGTGTACAATTTTCCATAAAATCTTTTATTTCTTACTTGTTTGGCTTCGTTTCTTCACAAAAGGCTCTTGTAGGATAAAGTACCTGAAAATAGGACAAAAAGAAAACATAACACAAGAAAATGACAATAAAAACCTAATAAGCATGTGCAATCCGAGTCAAATACGCAGTGTGTTTCAGTGTTATCAAATTCTCCCAAACTTGAACTTTTGCTTGTCCTCAAGCAAAACTTGTATGGATCACGAAAGAAAAGAAACAGCAACATACAAGTATTCAATTTAGGCTAAAATATTCTAAGCTCAATCAAGGATGTGTTGATAGATACTAACTGAAGAACCAAAAATATCGGGGCTACACTTCCCGCAAATGCGGTTATAAACTTCTTTCCTATACAAACCAATCCATATCATGTTACTATACTTAAGCCTACCTTTTTCATACCTTTTTTAAATCCCTTTTCATTCAGGCGCAATCACATTAAGCCCGTTATTCGTACATACTCATAGTAAGGTGACCGGTTAGTGATTCTAATCCTTTTCAATAGGGTTCTGGTACATAAGTTTGATAACCCTTTTTATTTTACCCAATTGCAGTTGCGAGGGATCAGACTGTAATCCGCCCTACCATGTTCAGCACCAGATACCTCCGAACCAACTAACAACGGGTATTTTATTTTATCATTTTTTTCGTTTTGCATGGGGCTCTGGTAAATAATTGGTGTAACCCCTTTGTTTTCCCTATTGTACCTGTGGGGGATCGGACCGTAATCCGCCCTACCAAGTCCATCACCAGATACTTCTGAACCAACTAACAATGGGTTTTTTTTGGCATACAAGAATTTCAGAATCATTCACTTATTTTCATCGATTTCCTTACGTAGAGTATGCTTAAGCTGGAGTTGACTGCTAAAATAAACTACTTAAGAGCTTTATTATTTGGGATTAAAATTAAGGCTATAATATAGTAAGTATATGGATCAGTTTCCAAAGTCAAGAAGCTTATGGTGTATCTATTTTTTTTAAGTTTTCCCAAGTCTTTAACATCCTATCCTAAATTTGTCTAAAAGCCCAAATATTTCAAAATAAAAGTTATTTTCTTTGTCAATTTTTTTTGTAAGGCTCAAGAAATGGGAAAGTAAGGATACACTACACAAATGACTCATCTAGCACATGCAATTTATGGGAAATGAACTAACAAACTAAAATAAACTAAAAAACTATAAATGCAAAAAATTAAAAGAAAAGGAAAGCATAGAAATCTCCTCCCACACTTAAACCGAACATTGTCCATAATGTTTCGATAAAAGATAAGGAAAGAGTAGCCTGGATGACACTAATGCTGACCATTGGTACCCTCGCCTCCTGGCTCTGAATGCCTGGGACGACGACTCCTGCTGTGACGACGCTCCTCTCTTGACAACTCTAGTCGATCAAATCTAGTTGATAATGTGGCATCAGATTCCCACAACTGTCGAAGGTTACCCCAGTACGGAGCCTTGAGTGGCCTCCATCAAGGTAAAGTGTCTTTGAAAGTTTGCTTGTTGACGCTGCTGATTAGAGAGGAGGGCTTGTTGGGATTGCATGATGCTACAACAAGAACTATCAGTCTGCCGCTGTGATTCACGCATGAAGTCCATGTTGTCCTTCAGCTGTTGAGTCATGGCAAATAATAAGACATCCCGCCTTTCTTCTCGAGCTTGTAGCTCTCGCCACATTTCTTCAGTAGTATGAAATCCAGAGGATGTACCTGCAGAAGGGTGAGTAAAAGATGGTGCAGTGTGTGTAGGTGATGCATGGTGTGAAGGCATGGTCAGAACGGGAGACTGGTCTCTCCGCTCATACTCATCATCAATCTTGTCACCTTCTTCAAAAGGTATGTTGGGTGGCAACGGGCCGGTAAAAGGTGGAGCTTGCAGATCATAAATCCAATTTCTCTCAAGGCACACATATGTACGTCGAGATCAAGGTAAAACTACACTTGGTATAGCTACACTATGAACCATAAGGTTATAACCGCCATCTTTCCTCACCTTGCATAATCACATATTTTTTTAAAAATTTAAATTTATCATGCAGTGAGGTAATGGTTCTAATGTAGCCAACTCAGTGTCAAGATGTAAAGCTCTAACAATGGAGGTAATAAAGCCTCCAAAAGAAATAGTCCCTCCCTTTTTCAGAACGACACACATATGTGCAAGCATAAAGGGGATAGAGTTGATTTTTCTCTTTGCGAGGCTACCCTGCAAAAATAATAGTTCTTTGGCATTGATTTTATTAGGATTTTCCCGGCCAAAAATTATGCAAGCCAACAGATAACGGAAAACGCGTATGGTCGGGTTATGAATACTTGAGGCCAGGTTCCCCTCAAAAGAGTCAGTGTCTAAACCTATCAATTTTTTCCAAAACTCAAATGCCTCAGATGACCATTCGGAGTCTAAGGGTGTCTCACAGAGGGCACCTTCCCCGTAAGGAATCTTTAACAAACCAGCTAACTCGTCGGTAATGTACTCATTCAACATTAAACATTCTAAACCGTATTGTACCACATGTGCTAGCAGTGTTAGGATGAACAATTTAAATTAGGGAACTTAAGAATCTCGGGTCAGGTGTAACACCCCGATAAAAATAAGATAATTATTTAATTTAAGTTAATATTATATTTATTAATTTAATTAAATAATTGGAATTATTGGATTATTATTATTATTATTATTGGAATAATAATTATTGGAAAATATATATAAGTTGGAAATAAGAAAAAGAGTCCCATTTGGTAAAGAAAGGGTTTCACGTGAAAAGCAGAGAAGCGGCTGAAAAGAGGAAAAGGGCAAAGAGACAGAGCAAGAGGAAGAAGGTTGGAGAAGAGAAAAGCTTGAAGCTTAAAGATTCGCCGGATTAACTCAGGTAAGGGGGGTTTATCGTCGTTTAATGGGTATTATGGGTTAACATGTAATGGGTAGTGATGAACCGTTGATTTGACCCTAATAGGGATGTTGAATGCTGAAAAATTGTGTTGGATAAGTTGTGTTAAAACTGAAATTGAATCTGTAATTGGATGGGTAGTGATTTTCCGAAAACGTAGCTTCTTACGGAATTGGAATCGGAGGTCCGGAAGTCCTCCAACGGCGGAAAATGCGGAGAATTCTGCATTCTGCTTCGTGTTAGCGCAGGAACAGCTTTCTGTCTTGCGTTAACCGGTTAACCCAGGGTGTTAACCGGTTAACACTGTTATGAATTGTGAAAAATTGCTGTTTTGTCTGCGTTAACCGGTTAACCCAGGGTGTTAACCGGTTAACACTGTTGTGATTTCTGAGAAATTGTTGTTCTGTCTGCGTTAACCGGTTAACCCAGGGCGTTAACCGGTTAACACTGTTAAAATTGGCCAGGAAGCGTGTTCTGTCCTGCGTTAACCGGTTAACCCAGGGCGTTAACCGGTTAACACTGTTGGAAATTGGAAAAATTGATATTTTAATGTTGTGAACATAATTGGTGATTGGCCTATATCGGTGTATGATATAGTAGGGATTATTTCCCGTTGTTTTGAGTAGGATAGGTATTAGTAGAGTGTGCTAATACTGTGATTGTATTATTTGGCATGACATAATATGATTATGTGATAAATATGCTGATGATGTGTGAAAATATGCATAATGTTGTGAATGTATATATTATGTATGTAATTGTGGATGGACTGTTTTATGGCTTAGAGTGTGAGCATATGTCCATTGTGGATTGTTGCTGATGTTGCATGCTAGGTGATTTGGCATAGCATAATGTGGCCTTTATGGTGGTAGCTAATTCCCATGGTGAGGAATTAGTGATGTTAGTCATTTTGGACTGTTGTTGATGTTTGCATGCTAGGTGATTTAGCGTGCATAGCATGACCCTTGGGGTGGTAGCTAATTCCCATGGTGAGGAATTAGTGATGTGAGTCACTAGGTCTCAAATGAGTGGGACTAGTGAGCTTGGTAGCCGTACCTGGATTTGGTCGGTGAAGTTGAACTATATGTTCACGAATAGTCGGTACCGCATGCATGGAGTCTCATTGCATAATGTATGTATGGCGTATAATATGAATGCATGTATTCCAATATTATACGTTGGTTTGTGGTTGTGTTGAGTATGTGTATGATCATGAGTTGATGTTGTCGTTGCTGAAGTTGTGATATAATTAGGGTGATGAAATGTATTATTTACTTAACATTACATGATATTTTATAATGCTTATTATATCGATTGAGGAACTCACCCTTACAACTATTTTTCAGGTAACGAGCAGTGATTGAGTAGGAGCTAGTACTTGGAGTCTAGTGTAGTTCCTTAGTGAGTCATGCTCTGGTAGATGTAACATCGGGAAGGGATGTTTTAATTGTTTTATTGTTGGTTGTTGAACCAGTTTACATGTAATGTGTTACATGTTTTGCATGATTGATTTGATTTCTATCCGCTGCGAATTATGCAATGTTTATTTGGATTAAATAAAGAGCATGACAGTTATTTTGGTGAATGGTGTGAAGTGATTGTGTGACACCCTTAATTGCATATCTACTCTGATATATATTTGTTGTTTTAATTAAATATTTGGGGTATTTTAGAAGGGTGTTACATTAGTGGTATCAGAGCATAGTCGGTCGAGTCGAGTCGTAATTATTCTGTTTCCCTGTACGTGATAGGTGTTGTGTAACCCTATCAGTACTTATTGTTTTAGCTTGTTGGGTTTTCAGAATAGAGATGGCTGGAAGAGGTAGAGATGATGTTGCGATTGCTGAGGCTCTAGGTATGCTAGCTGGAGTACTTGGAGGGAATCCGAATGTTGTGGGAATGGGAGCTGCTCGTCAACTGAGTGAGTTCCAGAAGAACAATCCTCCAATGTTCAAGGGAGCATACGATCCAGATGGTGCTCAGAAGTGGTTGAAGGAGATCGAGAGGATCTTCCGAGTGACTGAGTGTGCCGATAACCAGAAGGTCAGGTTCGATACGCATATGCTGTCAGAGGAAGCAGATGATTGGTGGGTTGCTGCCCGCGCTGAGTTGGAAGCTGCTGGGGGTGCTGAGATCACTTGGGCAGTGTTCAAAGAGAGATTCCTGAGGAAGTACTTTCCGGAGGATGTCAGAGGAAAGAAAGAGATAGAGTTCTTAGAATTGAAGCAGGGCAACCGGTCTGTTACTGAGTATGCTGCTAAGTTCACAGAGCTGTCAAAGTATTACACTCCCTATGATGAGGCTACTGGGGAATTTTCAAAATGTGTGAAGTTTGAGAACGGGTTACGTCCCGAGATCAAGCAGGCTATTGGATATCAGCGGATTAGAGTGTTTTCTGACTTGGTTGACTGTTGCAGGATTTTTGAACAGGATACCAAGGCCAGAGCGGAGAGCTATCAGCAGAGGGTTGATAGGAAAGGCAAGAATCAGAATGATCGTGGGAAACCGTATGCAGCTGGCAAAGGTTTCCAGAGACAGAGTGGAATGAGGAGACCTAGTGGGGGAGACTCCAGTGCCCCTGCTAAGTGTTATAGATGTGGTCAGGCTGGACATCGTTTCCATGAGTGTACCAGTAATGAGAAGAAGTGTTTCAAGTGTGGAAAAGGTGGTCACTTGGCTGCAGAGTGCCGGTTGAAGACTGTGACTTGTTTCAACTGTGGAAAGGTGGGTCATATCAGTCCACAGTGTCCTAAGCCGAAGAAAGAGAACCAGTCGGGAGGCAAGGTCTTTGCTTTATCGGGTTCTGAGACTTCTGCAGATGATCGTTTGATCCGAGGTACGTGTTATATTAATGGCTTTCCTCTTGTAGCTATTATTGACACCGGTGCTACTCATTCCTTTATATCTTTGGATTGTGCTGTGAAACTCAAATTAGAGATATCTGAGATGCATGGGAGTATGGTGACTGATACTCCTGCGAAGGGTTCAGTTACTACTACTTCAGTTTTTTTAGATTGCCCTTTGAGTATTTTTGGCAGAGCCTTTGGGATAGACCTCGTGTGTCTTCCACTAGTGCAGATTGATGTTATCTTGGGTATGAACTGGTTGGTGTTTAACCGAGTTTATATCAACTGCTTTGATAAGACTGTGATCTTTCCTGAGATTGAGGAAGGAAAGAGTTTGCTTCTATCAGCAAGGCAGGTGAATGAGGCAGTAGCAGATGGGGCGGAGTTGTTTATGCTGTTAGCAACTTTGGAGGCTAAAGATAAACTGGTGATTTGCGATCTAGCCGTGGTGTGTGATTTTCCTGATGTGTTTCCTGAAGAAGTGAATGAATTACCGCCAGAGCGTGAAGTTGAGTTCTCGATTGATTTGGTACCTGGTACTAGGCCGATATCGATGGCTCCGTACCGTATGTCTGCTGTTGAGTTAACTGAATTGAAGAGTCAGTTGGAAGATCTGTTGGATAAGAAATTTATTCGTCCGAGTGTGTCACCGTGGGGCGCACCAGTGTTATTGGTTAAGGAGAAAGAAGGTACTATGAGGTTGTGTGTGGACTACAGGCAACTGAATAAAGTGACGATCAAGAATCGGTATCCTTTGCCGAGGATTGATGATTTGATGGATCAGTTGGTTGGTGCGAGTGTGTTCAGCAAAATAGATTTGAGATCGGGTTATCATCAGATACGTGTGAAAACTGAGGATATTCAGAAGACTGCTTTCAGAACAAGGTATGGACATTACGAGTATTCTGTAATGCCTTTTGGTGTGACTAATGCGCCTGGAGTATTTATGGAGTATATGAATAGGATTTTCCATCCGTACCTAGACAAGTTTGTTGTGGTGTTTATTGACGATATTTTGGTGTATTCGAAATCTGAAGAAGAGCATGCTGAACATTTGAGAGTGGTTTTAGGAGTTCTACGAGAAAAGAAGTTATTTGCTAAACTGTCTAAGTGTGAATTTTGGTTAGAAGAGGTTAGTTTTATTGGTCATGTGATTTCAAGAGGTGGTATTGCTGTTGATCCTTCTAAGATAGAAGCGGTATCTAAGTGGGAAGCTCCGAAGTCAGTTTCTGAGATAAGGAGTTTTCTTGGACTTGCAGGTTATTATAGGAAGTTCATTGAGGGATTTTCTAAGTTGGCGTTACCGTTGACGATGTTGACTAGAAAGGGGCAAGCGTTTGTTTGGGACTCAAAATGTGAAGAAGGTTTCCAAGAGTTAAAGAGAAGGTTAACTACTGCTCCTATTTTGATATTACCGAGTCCGTCAGAACTATTTGAGGTTTTCTGTGATGCGTCATTGTTGGGCTTGGGTGGTGTGTTGATGCAGAATAAGCAGGTTATAGCTTATGCTTCGAGACAGCTGAGGGTTCATGAGAGGAACTATCCGACACACGATTTAGAGTTGGCAGCTGTGGTTTTTGTTCTGAAGTTGTGGAGGCATTACTTGTACGGGTCAAGATTTGAGGTTTTCAGTGACCATAAAAGTTTAAAGTATTTGTTTGATCAGAAAGAGCTGAATATGAGACAGAGGAGATGGTTAGAGTTTCTGAAGGATTATGACTTTGGTTTGAATTATCATCCGGGTAAAGCAAACGTAGTGGCTGATGCACTGAGTCGGAAATCATTGCATATGTCTATGTTAATGGTTAAGGAATTGGATTTAATTGAACAGTTTAGAGACTTGAGTTTGGTGTGTGAGAGTACTCACCATAGTGTTAAATTGGGAATGTTGAAGTTAACGAGTGGTATTCTGGATGAGATTAGAGAGGGTCAGAAATCCGATGTGCTTTTGGTTGATAAGTTGACTCTAGTGAATCAAGGTCAAGGTGGTGAATTCAGAGTTGATGAGAATGGCGTTTTGAAATTTGGTAATCGGGTGTGTATTCCGGATGTTACCGAACTTAAGAAGAGTATTCTTGAGGAAGGACATCGTAGTGGCCTGAGTATTCATCCTGGAGCTACGAAGATGTATCATGATTTGAAAAAGTTATTTTGGTGGCCGGGAATGAAAAGAGAAATTGCGAGTTTTGTTTATTCTTGTTTGACTTGTCAGAAGTCAAAGATTGAGCATCAGAAGCCGTCTGGGCTAATGCAACCGTTGGCTATTCCAGAGTGGAAGTGGGATATTATCAGTATGGATTTTGTTTCTGGTTTACCGAGGACAATTAAGAATTTTGAAGCTATTTGGGTGATTGTAGACAGATTGACAAAATCGGCTCATTTCATTCCGATCAGAATGGATTATCCGTTAGAGAGATTAGCTGAGTTGTATATTGAGAAAATTGTAAGTTTGCATGGTATTCCGTCGAGTATTGTTTCGGACAGAGATCCTAGATTCACCTCGAAGTTCTGGGAAGGTTTGCAGAGGGCTTTGGGAACTAAGCTGAGATTGAGTTCTGCATATCATCCGCATACTGATGGTCAGACTGAGAGGACGATTCAGTCACTGGAGGATCTTTTGAGGGCTTGTGTTTTGGAAAAGGGAGGTGTTTGGGATTGTTATTTACCTTTGATTGAGTTTACCTACAACAATAGTTTTCATTCGAGCATTGGTATGGCACCGTTTGAAGCTTTGTATGGTAGGAGATGTCGGACACCTTTATGTTGGTATGAGTCCGGTGAGAGTGTTGTGGTTGGACCAGAGATTGTTCAACAAACTACGGAAAAGATTAAGATGATTCAGGAGAAGATGAGGATTGCTCAGAGTCGTCAGAAGAGTTATCACGACAAGAGGAGGAAGTCACTTGAGTTCCAAGAGGGAGATCATGTGTTTCTCCGTGTTACTCCGATAACTGGAGTTGGTCGAGCTTTGAAGTCGAAGAAGTTGACACCTCGATTTATTGGTCCTTATCAGATTTTGGAGAGGATAGGGGAGGTAGCCTATCGTATCGCTTTACCGCCGTCACTTGCGAATTTGCATGAAGTTTTTCATGTGTCTCAGTTGAGGAGGTACATTCCTGATCCGTCGCATGTAATCCAAATAGATAATGTACAGGTGAGAGATAACCTGACTGTTGAAACATCACCTATGAGGATCGAGGATCGAGAGTTGAAGCAGTTGCGGGGTAAATAGATTGCTTTGGTAAAGGTAGCTTGGGGAGGACCAACAGGTGGCAATGTGACTTGGGAACTTGAGAGTCAGATGAAGGAGTCTTATCTGGAGTTATTCGCTTGAGGTATGTTTTCGAGGACGAAAACTCTTTTAGTGGGGGAGAGTTGTAACACCCCGATAAAAATAAGATAATTATTTAATTTAAGTTAATATTATATTTATTAATTTAATTAAATAATTGGAATTATTGGATTATTATTATTATTATTATTGGAATAATAATTATTGGAAAATATATATAAGTTGGAAATAAGAAAAAGAGTCTCATTTGGTAAAGAAAGGGTTTCACGTGAAAAGCAGAGAAGCGGCTGAAAAGAGGAAAAGGGCAAAGAGACAGAGCAAGAGGAAGAAGGTTGGAGAAGAGAAAAGCTTGAAGCTTAAAGATTCGCCGGATTAACTCAGGTAAGGGGGGTTTATCGTCGTTTAATGGGTATTATGGGTTAACATGTAATGGGTAGTGATGAACCGTTGATTTGACCCTAATAGGGATGTTGAATGCTGAAAAATTGTGTTGGATAAGTTGTGTTAAAACTGAAATTGAATCTGTAATTGGATGGGTAGTGATTTTCCGAAAACGTAGCTTCTTACGGAATTGGAATCGGAGGTCCGGAAGTCCTCCAACGGCGGAAAATGCGGAGAATTCTGCATTCTGCTTCGTGTTAGCGCAGGAACAGCTTTCTGTCTTGCGTTAACCGGTTAACCCAGGGTGTTAACCGGTTAACACTGTTATGAATTGTGAAAAATTGCTGTTTTGTCTGCGTTAACCGGTTAACCCAGGGTGTTAACCGGTTAACACTGTTGTGATTTCTGAGAAATTGTTGTTCTGTCTGCGTTAACCGGTTAACCCAGGGCGTTAACCGGTTAACACTGTTAAAATTGGCCAGGAAGCGTGTTCTGTCCTGCGTTAACCGGTTAACCCAGGGCGTTAACCGGTTAACACTGTTGGAAATTGGAAAAATTGATATTTTAATGTTGTGAACATAATTGGTGATTGGCCTATATCGGTGTATGATATAGTAGGGATTATTTCCCGTTGTTTTGAGTAGGATAGGTATTAGTAGAGTGTGCTAATACTGTGATTGTATTATTTGGCATGACATAATATGATTATGTGATAAATATGCTGATGATGTGTGAAAATATGCATAATGTTGTGAATGTATATATTATGTATGTAATTGTGGATGGACTGTTTTATGGCTTAGAGTGTGAGCATATGTCCATTGTGGATTGTTGCTGATGTTGCATGCTAGGTGATTTGGCATAGCATAATGTGGCCTTTATGGTGGTAGCTAATTCCCATGGTGAGGAATTAGTGATGTTAGTCATTTTGGACTGTTGTTGATGTTTGCATGCTAGGTGATTTAGCGTGCATAGCATGACCCTTGGGGTGGTAGCTAATTCCCATGGTGAGGAATTAGTGATGTGAGTCACTAGGTCTCAAATGAGTGGGACTAGTGAGCTTGGTAGCCGTACCTGGATTTGGTCGGTGAAGTTGAACTATATGTTCACGAATAGTCGGTACCGCATGCATGGAGTCTCATTGCATAATGTATGTATGGCGTATAATATGAATGCATGTATTCCAATATTATACGTTGGTTTGTGGTTGTGTTGAGTATGTGTATGATCATGAGTTGATGTTGTCGTTGCTGAAGTTGTGATATAATTAGGGTGATGAAATGTATTATTTACTTAACATTACATGATATTTTATAATGCTTATTATATCGATTGAGGAACTCACCCTTACAACTATTTTTCAGGTAACGAGCAGTGATTGAGTAGGAGCTAGTACTTGGAGTCTAGTGTAGTTCCTTAGTGAGTCATGCTCTGGTAGATGTAACATCGGGAAGGGATGTTTTAATTGTTTTATTGTTGGTTGTTGAACCAGTTTACATGTAATGTGTTACATGTTTTGCATGATTGATTTGATTTCTATCCGCTGCGAATTATGCAATGTTTATTTGGATTAAATAAAGAGCATGACAGTTATTTTGGTGAATGGTGTGAAGTGATTGTGTGACACCCTTAATTGCATATCTACTCTGATATATATTTGTTGTTTTAATTAAATATTTGGGGTATTTTAGAAGGGTGTTACATCAGGTACTCAAATGTAGGTTCCTTTTTTTATAAAAATATCATGCAATCCAAAATTATCTAACATATAGCAAACACTATGAAAAATTCCCAAATTATACAGACAATTTTCATCGATATACCTGATGGAGAAAATTGCCTTTGCCTGCAACTCCTCGTATATCCTCCTTTGCCTATCTCCTGGTTTTCCTCTGCGAAAAGTGACTTGATAATGCTCCATTTTTGCCCTTGGTGATGAATGAGGAAGAAAAATGGATTTTATGGGGGAAGATGGTGAAATGGGATTTTAATGGTGGAAATTGGAAATGGAAGTATGATTGGTAGTGGGTTTTTGTTTGAATGGAAATTTAATGGGATTTGAGTGGGTTTTAATGGTGGTCAGGAATGGAGAAAATGGGGGTTTTGAGAGGTTGACGATGAGTTTTTGGGGTAAAAATGGAGGTTTTTTCGATTTTGTCTGAGATATGCTCAGACCCCATGGCGGCCGCTTGGACTAGATGACGCCCGCCATCTTTGTTGTTCCTATTGGGCTGGTTTCATGAATTGGTCTTTGGGCTTGGTTGCTTTGAGTTATTTTGGGGGTATGCACAACAACTTCTAATATGTTCTTCTTCCATGTATTTGTACATGCATGATATAATTAATTTTTTTCAACATAAGAAAATAAAATAAAATAAAATATTTAAAGAAACAATAAAATAGAAACATAAAATAAATAATATTATATGATGTGATAATATCATAGGGAAAAGATGAGAAAAACAAATCTATGCGGAAATAAAATAAATCTAGAAATAGATATAGATATATGTATGAATATGCGAAATAAATAAAGCGTTAAAAGCTGGAAAACATAGTCCCTAATGCGTCGATGGTTCCTCAGTGCAATTGGAATCTCGTGCCTCTGCTAGCTGACGATGGAGATTGCCGATTTCTTAGTATATGCAATCAGCCTTCGTGGCATTAGTAGCATTAGACACCTCTAACTGCAAGGTAAGATCAGTAACCTTCTGGCGAAGGATGGCCACTTCTCTGCGCAACTCAATAAGCTCAGTGTGAACTCCGTGTCTCTACAAATCGAAATTATTAGAAAGCATTGTGGTCCTATCTGATGGTGGCAAGGGATGGTATTCTGGTATTGGAGAGGATCTGGGTACATCAAGTGTCTCATTCTGGCCTTCTAAGGCGTATGTCCAATTTGCTTTGTCATGGACATTAGTCTTCGTGGGATCAGGTAAAGTACAGCAATTGATGGTCTCATGATTGATCAGGAGCTTATATTGGTTCGGGTTAAAGGAGACCCTCCTCATCAGGCCACAATCCAAACAAAAGGTAACATTCATCAGGGTGGAGCCACAGTAAGAAGTCAGATGAACTAATTTTCTGTCACGACCTATGGCAGATGATATATGTGTCATAGTTCCTCCCACATGAATAAGTCCTTCAGAAGATTTGGTTGTAAGGTTAAGGTTATCAATCAGAAAATTTCCAGAGGCTACAGGGAGTGACTAGGTGATACAAAATAGAAAAAGGATTTCCTCAGCACTAACATGGACATCAATATCACTCTTTCCAAGGAAAGTGTGGGCTAGGATCATCTGGAAGTATCAGAAGGCTGGGTTATGGATTATGTTGGGCAACTGGGTAGAAGGGTCAGAGCTCCCTCCTTCTGTGATATCACTCCAGAATTTATCTATCTCATCCTGCATAAAATAGCCTAAAGGGATTCCAAGCATAGCATCAAGGCCACACTGAAAACCAAGTAACTCAGCAAAATCCTTATGATTGAAGGTGTACTCAATTCCAAACAATCTGAAGTTAATATAGCCTCTCTGAGAACCAATTCCAATGTAGGGTTCATAACTGAGGAAGCTTAAGAATTCCAGGGTTAGGTTCCAGTAGGTTACATGCATGGCATCAACATATTCTCACTATTGAAGTTGATTGCATATGTACCTCACACTTGCCTCAAGACCTAAGGTTTCCATGAAATCAGGGTCAGGGTACCTAGTGGTTAACATGGGACGCTCAGATAGGACCGCATACGCTTCCTTTGAATTTCATCCCTGAACACAACATGCATATCATCGAAAATCTGCATCCTGAAAAATATGGTTAGTGAAGAATACTACGGAGAGTGATGGGACCTGAAACCTGAAACATAAATATTATGAAGGTTAGTCCAGTTAAGTACATAAATAAAACATCGAATAAAAACAATGCAAGAAAATAATAAAGTGAGAAAATAGAGAAAAATCATGGGTTCCCTTCCATGCAGCGCTTGTTTAACGTCTTTAGCTTGATGATTAGAGACTCATATTTGAAAAGTAGGAACATGTGGATCGATCAGAGTGTGGCAAGAGTAATTAGTATGGATGTCACCTCCTTGGTAGTGCTTTAGCCTTTGCCCATTTACTATGAAGGGATTACAAGAGTGGTTCTTGATTTCAACTGCTTCAGACTTTAGGATCTTTGATACCTCGTAAGGGCCAGTCCATCTTGAGCGCAACTTACCAGGAAAAAGTCGCAACCCGGAGTTAAAAAGGAGAACAAGATCGCCTATGTTGAAATCCTTTTTTACAATTCTCTTATCATGCCATGCTTTAGTTCTTTCTTTATATATTATGGCATTTTCATAAGCATTGCGACATAGTTCTTCTAATTTATGAATGTCTAGAATGTACTTTTCACCAGCTGCTAGGTAATCCAAATTTAGGGTTTTAATGGCTCAAGAGGCTTTGTGTTCTAGCTCAAAAGGTAAGTGACAAGATTTTTTGTAAACTAATTGGTACAGGGTGGTTCCTATAGGGGTTTTATAAGCGGTTCTATAGGCCCATAATGCTTCTTTAAGCTTTTGAGACCAATCTTTTCTAGACATTGGAACCATTTTCTCTAGGATTTGCTTAATCTCCCTATTTGATACTTCCACTTGTCCATTAGTCTACGGGTGATATGGTGTTGTTACTCTATGATTTACTCCATATTTATATAAAAGTTTATCAAAAAATTTGGATATGAAATGTGATCCACCGTCACTTATAACAAGGCGCGATACTCCAAATTTAGGGAATATGTTATTTTTGAATAACTTAATCACTACTCGTGTGTCATTTGTAGGTGAGGTTATAGCCTCAATCCATTTAGACACGTAGTCAACAACTACTAAGATATATTTATTTCCCATTGATGATGGAAATGGTCCCATAAAATCAATCCCCCAAACAACGAAGATTTCTACTTCTTGGATATTTCTTAATGGCATTTCGTCACGTCTTGAGACGTTCCCAGTATGTTGGCACCGATCACATCTGACAATGTAAGCATGAACATCGCGCCATAATGTTGGCCAGTAAAGGGCAGCTTAGAGAATTTTAGCGCATGTCTTAGATGTGCCTGCATGTCCACCATAAGGTGCGGAGTGACAATGTTTTATGATGTTTTCTACTTCTTCTTCAGGGACACAACGATAAAAAATTCCGTTTGTCCCTCTTTTGAAAAGGAGTGGTTCGTCCCAATAAAAATGTCTTACATCATTAAATAATTTCTTCTTCTGTTGGTAGTTAAGGTCAAGGGGTATGATATCGGCAACTAGGTAATTAACAAAGTCAGCGTACCAAGGTATGTTGGTCACTGCTAGAGTTTTTTCAATGTTCCAATCCATTGAAAATTTGGAGTCATCATCCTGAATGGTTTCGATTTTAGCCATAAGTCTATTGTCATACCCCAAAATTTGCCCATTAATATTTCAAGACATTTTGCAAGGCATTCCGACTCATATATAACACTGATCTTGAAGAAACAAAGGCCCAGCTCACGGATGGCCCAATCCAGAAAATGGCCCAAACTGGCCTGTTCGCTACGCGCTCGCCTAGCGAAGCTGACAGACAACAAAAATTTCGGGCTTCATTCTGAGCCCAAAAAAAAAAAAAAAAAAAAAGAGAATTTTTTTTAAATTAATTAATTAATTAATTAATTAATTAATTAAATAATTAAAATAAATAAATAAATAAAATATAACAAATTATTTTGGACTTGAGTCTCCCTCATTCCAAGCCCATTACCCACGAAATTAGTCTATAAATACTGAAGTTTCAGTAGGGGAGTTACACTGGGAGATTCACTGGAAAAAAAGAGAGGAGGAGAACAGAGAAGAACGAATAGAAGTTTTGGCATAGGAACCCTGCCTACCCGGAGAATTCAGAGTAAAGAAACCCTGAAGGCAGCCCATCTGCACCGAAGCCATCGCCGTCCAATTCCCGCTGCCTAACTTATTCCGATACTACAAGTGGTCAATCCCTTCAACCTTGAATTGGCAAACAGGTTTGCGTATCTCTATTGTTTATACTTTCAATTGGCCATATCTACATATATAATGCATCATGATTAAATGTTGATATATAATTTGCTTTCGTATGGGAATTTAAATATGCCTGAATACCCTGAATGTTTGATCATGTTATTCCTGTGATAAAATGCCATAAAATTCAAAGTTCCTAACGTGGGGCTGTTTTCAAATTCAAAATCCGTGGCCGCTCGCTAGCACCTTGCTAGGCGAGCCTGGGGCGAGTATTCGCCTGGCCTTCGCTAGGCGAGGCAGAGGCGAACGAGACAGTAGCTGACTTTTCTATTCTGTTTTTTTTTATGTTTTATCATAGCCATGCATTATTCATCCTATCCTATTTATTGTTGTGATATTTCTCCGGTGTAATCTTCGATTGCACCCTGATTTAGTGTTCTGACATGTTTCTTTTTTTTGAGTTTCGTAAAGGTTCACATATCCCAGGAAAAGGTTATTGGCTAGGTATTCCACTTTATTTGTGGGATACCCTTGTGGAGTTTCACCCTAAATTAATTTTTAATGTATTAATTTCTAATGTATTAATTTTTTAATATATTATTTTTAATAATTTTAATGTGGAGTTTCATCCTAATTATATAATTAATTGTAAAACTTTGCCTTTGAATAAGTGATCTTGGACCTCTCTTTGTTGCCTTACGATTACGATATTACGGTCATGTCCCGCGAACGTGGGGATACCCTTAGCAAAGACCCTTCGGTTAAATCATCATAAAATAAATTATAGTCCCTCGGATGTTGCCTTCGAATATACAACTTTGTCCCTCGATGACCCTCCGATGTTGCCTACGGTTAAAAGATGATAGTCCCTTCGAATGCTAAGATATCCTCGTAACTGTTGCCTTCAATGACCTATCGATGACCCTACGATGACCCTTAAACATCCAAAGGATAAAACTACTTATTTCTCAATAATAAGGACAGTTTTACCCTCATAAGGATAGGAAATGCTCATAAAGACCTTGGGTCGGTATAACTCTTAATTGTTGGCTCACAATCTAAAAACAATTTTCACACCTCACACCTTTCAAAATATCCTTAGAAAATCACCACTTGGTATATATTCATACTAGAATCATTACCGAGTTATATTTTTCTAAACAATTTCCAAAGCTAAACGAGATAACTACTTTGTATATATTCATACAAGAATCATTACAAAGTTAAATTCTCTTTCCAAAAACAATTTTCCAAACAATTCACAAACACTTTTTTTCAGACAAAAATAATATAAGTGATCGAGCAATTAAGAGCCCATGGATAACCATGGATACAAAGGGTGCTAACACCTTCCCTTTGTATAATGTACCTCCCGAACCCAAAATCTAAATTAAGGTCTTTCCTGTTCTTTTCCACCTTTCCTTATTGGATAAAAGAAAAGTCGGTGGCGACTCTTGCTAACCGCGACATTGCGATTAAAACCACAAAAAAGTCCAGTTCACCGTATGACAGAACTGGCGACTCTGCTGGGGAGCCTAAATATTTAAAAAGAGAGGTTACCTTAAAAACAAGATCACTTATTCAATTTGTCTGATTTATTTTTAAGGGATTGCTTGGGTATGTTATGCTTGAGTGAAAGATCCTACACCCGGATCTAGTGTACCTTAGGTAAGTAGCAAGAGATCATCGCGACTGTCCGGCGTATACTGGAATGGTCAAAATGATGGCTACGGTTAATGTGGCACTTTGGATGTCCTGATGTTCCTCATGTTAGTTGAGGAAATATTTGGCATTCGCGTGGTGTCATAAAAGCATTAACCAGACCTTTAGAACCCTAATTGACTCATCCTGGCCATTAGAAAGTAGTGAGATAACTGGCTTCGGTTCCGACTGGAGTTGGTTGAGACTCGATACTACACTCTTTAAGATTGGACTTTAGGGAAGCTTCGGTCAACCACTTGGTGTTGCACTGAAGTGGACTTAAGGAAAGGTCAATGATTTGAGATCCTTCTAGAACCCGGTTACTATTCTAAGACAGGTTGAACCAACCAAACTTCAGTGGGGAGGGTATTTACCTATGGAACTCACGCAAGCCTTAAAACCTAGGAATGATTGTTGTGTGACTTGCTTGTGCTTGTTATTTATCTAACAACATAACATCATAACAACATAACATCATAACATCATAACATCATGGCATTGTACTAACCATTTCAAGGATTTAGGGATTTAACTCTGCTAAAAAAAACAAAAAAACAAAAGAGAAAAGAAAAAAAAAGCTCTTTTTGTTAGTTTATGCAAAGTTAAATCCCGAAAGTCCTTGAAAACATTTCATACATTGCATTGCATCGCATAACAGGTATTCTAAAGGATCAGTGTTCTCACGATTTTCCTATCAAACAGATTCCAGCAGATTCAAACAGATTGAACAATGGCTCTCGAACAAACTGTCAAAGATCTCCAGGCCCAGAATGCTCAATTCCAGGAAATGATGCTGAGCTTATCTAAGGGGCAGGAAGAACTGAAAGCTCTTTTGATGGAGAAGAAGAAGGACCAGAAGCCTGTGGGTTACATCAACCCGGGGAGAAGGCTTAAGGGACAAGTTACAGGAGTCAAGATTAGAATTCCGAAGGATTCAGAAGAAGAGACCGAGAATGATTCGGAAGATGAGAATCCTAATCTCGTCAATTCTGAGGACGACGATGAAGATTATGAACATGAACAGTACTCTCCGAAGGATGATAAGTACAAGTTGCTGGAAGAACGTATGCTAGCTATGGAGGGGCAGAAAGTGCCCGGTCTGGATTTCGAAAACTTGGGTCTGGTCTCTGATGTGGTCATTCCCCGCAAATTCAAGGTTCCCATTTTCACTAAGTATGATGGTGCCTCTTGTCCTCAGATGCATCTAAGGGCTTATGTGAGAAAGATTCAGCCGCACACTACTGATAAGAAACTGTGGATCCATTTCTTCCAAGAGAGTCTGTCTGGCACACAGTTAGAGTGGTATTATCAGCTTGAGAGCTCTAACATCCGCACATGGACTGATTTAGCAACAGCTTTCTACAAGCACTACCAGTATAATTCTGAGTTAGCGCCTACTCGGCTACAGCTACAAAATATGACTATGGGCTCTAAAGAAAGTTTCAAAGAATATGCTCAAAAGTGGAGAGATTTGGCTGGCAGAGTCAAACCCCCTATGACTGATCGAGAGTTAGTGGACATGTTCATGGGTACACTGACTGGCCCATTCTACAGCCATCTACTGGGAAGTTCCTCGTCAGGTTTCACTGAACTTATCTTGACAGGTGAACGGGTTGAAAGCGGCATTCGAAGTGGAAAGATACAGGCAGCTACTTCTGCAAGCACCAAAAAGTCCTATCAGGGAAAGAATGAATCAAATGCTGTGTACAGTGAGAGGAAGCATAACAAGAAGAATCGTGACCATACTATTGGGGCAGTTACAATTGCCGCACCGCCATCTCAGAACTTCCAACACAGACAAGACAGGTCGAGAAGACAGTTTACCAAGATCAATATGACTTTAACCCAAGCACTGCAGAGTATGTTAAAGGCCAATTTGATTACCCTCAGAGGCCCTCCTGCAAATCCCAACACTACTTCTCCTCGTTATAATCCCAACGCCAGGTGTGCCTATCACTCCGATAGCCCCGGGCATGATACGAATGATTGCTGGTTGTTGAAGAACAAGATTCAGGATATGATCGACGCTGGAGAAATTGAATTTGATCCTCCGGCGACCCCCAATGTCATCACAGCACCTATGCCTAATCATGACCAGAATGTTAATGTTGTGGACGACAATTCTCACGTTACTGACGTTGCTGATTTAGCATCTCCTCTCCTGATCGTTAAGAAGAATTTATTGCAAGCTGGTTTATTTCCAGGTTGTGCTGAAGATTGCGATCTCTGTGTACTCCGACCCAATGATTGTTTGAAGTTGAAGAACGACATTCAACGGCTGATGGATGATCGTACAATTCTATTTGAAAGGGTTCCTAAGGTGGACAACTCTATTGAAGAGGTATCTGTGATTGCTAGGTCCAAAGCTCCAGTGAAGATTACCGCTACTAGAGTGCCTGTGAAGATTACCGCTGAGCCCAAAGGGGCTCCCCTGATTATTACCGCACCTGGCCCCGTGCCATATTCCTCCAGCAAAGCTATTCCGTGGAACTATGGAGGCGACGTTTACATCCATGGCATAAAGCAAGTTGGTAGTTCTGCTAATCCTAATGATATTGTGGGGACTAGTAAAGTTACTCGAAGTGGAAGGATCTACTCCCCAGAAATCTCACCTCCCGCTCCCGAAATTCGAGGAAAAAGACCAGTCAATCCTCCTCAGTCAGAGACATCGGTCGAAGTTAATTCTGAAGATGTTGCCAAACAGGAAATGGAAGAGATGCTGAAAATCATCCGTAAGAGCGATTTTGATGTAGTGGAACAATTGGGGCATACTCCGTCTAAAATCTCAATGTTGTCCTTGTTATTATCCTCTGAATCCCATGCCAATGCATTGATGAAATTCTTGAAGACCGCTCATGTGCCTCAAGAAACATCCGTCGATCAATTCGAACATTATGTTGCTAATTTGACTGTTGACAATGGCCTAGGCTTTTCCGATGCTGACCTGACGCCAGCAGGAAAGAATCACAATAAAGCTCTGCATATCTCCATCGAGTGTGAGGGGATCACCCTGGCTCACGTGTTGATCGACAACGGCTCTTCCTTGAATGTGCTCCCGAAAGCTGTACTCGATAAGTTTGACTACAAAGGCATTGAACTGAAACCTAGTGATGTTGTGGTGCGTGCTTACGATGGTGCGAAGAGTGTTGTCTATGGTGAAGTGGTTCTCCCTATCAAGATAGGACCTCAAGTCTTCAACACTACCTTTCACGTGATGGACATTCGTCCCGCCTACTCCTGCTTGTTGGGGCGCCCTTGGATCCATGGGGCAGGTGCGGTAGCTTCGTCGCTTCATCAAAAGCTGAAGTATCCAATAGCAGGCATGGTTGTCACTGTATGTGGAGAAGAAGAGTATATTGTCAGTAGTGTGCAAGCCTTCAAATACGTCGAGATGGATGGTGAATTCTTTGAGACTCCTTCTCAGTCATTTGAAGTGGTTCCTCCACCCAGTCCTGTCCTTAAGCCAACTCCCCTTGTGCCCAAGGTTGTTCGTGCTCCCCCTGTCATGATCTCTCTGAAAGATGCTCAAGCCGCGATTGAAAATGGTGATCGTGCTGGTTGGGGTCAACTGATCAATGTACCGTACAAGTCTGATAAAGCTGGCCTGGGGTTTAACTCTGGAAAGATAGTCAAAAATCAGATTAATGCTATGGAAGATGCTGATAGTGATTGCGACTTGGATAGCTGGATTTTCCCAACAATTGGTGACGGACTCAACAATTGGAAGACTGAAGACATTATCCCGATTTCCTTTAGTCAGGAGTAATTGTTATTGTTTATTCTAGAATTGCAAATTTTAATTTTCTTTTACAATCAAACTTCTTAAAGCATTGTGTCTATGCCCGAGGCACAATAGCTAATTTGTTAAGGGTTTTGTCATTTTCATAAGCATATTTATATTCAATAAATCAATGGACGTTTTGCATTCAAATATTGCGCTCTTTGTCTTTCCTATTATCTTTCAAACGAGCTATGTTTTCTTACACACACGCACGTAACGAATTGCAGATCCCTATCCACTCTGGATCCTGTTGATAATAGTTCTACTACTGTTCATTATGACTTTGAAAATCCGATCTACCGAGCCGAAGATGGAAGTGAGGAAGATTGTGAAGTACCTGAAGAACTTGCCAGAATGTTACTACAAGAAGAAAGGACTATACAGCCGCATGAGGAGTCAGTTGAGACTGTAAATCTGGGTACCGAGGTGGACAAGAGAGAAGTCAAAATAGGAGCAGGCTTGGAAATCAGTGTCAAAAGAAGATTGATTCAAATGCTACATGACTATGTGGAGATTTTTGCTTGGTCTTACGAAGACATGCCAGGGCTGGATACCGATATAGTAGTGCATCGTTTACCGACGAAGGAAGATTGTCGTCCTGTTAAGCAAAAGGTTCGTCGCATGCGTCCTGAAATGTCCGAGAAAATCAAGGCCGAAGTCATGAAACAATTCGATGCTGGTTTTCTGGCGGTTACTTCTTATCCTCAATGGGTTGCTAATGTGGTACCAGTGCCAAAGAAGGATGGTAAGGTGCGAATGTGTGTGGATTACAGAGATTTGAATAGAGCGAGTCCCAAGGATGATTTCCCACTGCCACACATTGATGTTCTGGTAGACAACACCGCTCAACACAAGGTATTCTCCTTCATGGATGGATTCTCGGGTTATAACCAGATCAAAATGGCACCTGAGGACATGGAGAAGACTACGTTTGTGACGCAATGGGGCACCTTCTGTTATAAAGTAATGCCGTTTGGTTTAAAGAACGCAGGAGCAACGTACCAGCGTGCTATGGTGGTTTTGTTCCATGACATGATCCATCATGAAATAGAAGTATATGTGGACGATATGATAGCCAGGTCTCATACTGAAGAAGAACATCTCGATCATTTATACAAACTGTTTGAGAGGCTGAAGAAATACAAGTTGAGATTGAACCCGAACAAATGCACCTTTGGAGTAAGATCTGGTAAACTCTTGGGCTTTATTGTCAGTGGTAAAGGTATTGAGGTCGACCCAGCCAAGGTGAGAGCTATTCAAGAGATGCCAGTTCCCCGTACGGATAAAGAAGTCAGAGGTTTCTTGGGACGTTTGAATTACATTGCCCGATTTATTTCCCATTTGACCGCTACTTGCAAACCCATCTTCAAGTTACTGAGAAAAAATCAAGAGATGATATGGAATGATGAATGTCAAGAAGCTTTCGACAAAATCAAGAAGTACCTCCAAGAACCTCCAATTCTGGTGCCACCAGTTGAGGGAAGACCTCTAATCATGTATTTAACCGTTTTAGAAAACTCAATGGGGTGCGTGTTGGGACAACATGACGAGTCCGGTCGAAAAGAGTATGCCATATACTACCTTAGCAAAAAGTTTACCGACTGTGAAACAAGATACTCACTGCTCGAGAAAACTTGTTGTGCTTTGGCCTGGGCTGCTCGCCGACTAAGACAGTATATGTTGAATCACACCACTTTGTTGATTTCTAAGATGGATCCTATCAAATACATATTTGAGAAACCCGCCCTCTCCGGAAGAATAGCAAGATGGCAGATGATTTTAACAGAGTATGATATCCAGTATACCACCCAAAAAGCAATCAAAGGAAGCGTGCTAGCTGATCATTTGGCTCATCAGGCCGTGAATGATTATCAGTCTATGAATTTTGAGTTCCCAGATGAGGATGTCATGCTTGTTACTGATTATGAAGAACCTGGACCGAATGAAGGACCCGAAGTGGGATCCCGATGGACTATGGTTTTTGATGGATCGTCTAACGCATTGGGCAACGGTATTGGCGTCGTGATCATTTCCCCCAAGGGTGGCCATACGCCTTTCACCGCTAGACTATGTTTTGAGTGTACCAACAATATGGCTGAGTATGAAGCATGTATTTTGGGACTCAGAGCTGCTATAGACCTGAGAATCAAGTTTTTGAGGGTGTATGGAGACTCAGCCTTAGTAATCAGTCAGGTCAAAGGAGAATGGGACACTAAACATCCGAACCTCATCCCCTATCGAGAGCAGGTGTTGACATTAATCCCATACTTTGAAGAGATCACATTCGAACATATTCCCCGAGAGGAGAACCAGTTGGCAGACGCATTGGCTACCATGTCATCTATGTTCAGAGTCAGATGGGACAATGAAGCTCCCCGGATTACCATTGAACGACTAGACGAACCAACATATTGTTATGAACTTAACGCTGATGAAGTAGAAGAGAAGCCTTGGTTCCACGAGATAAAAAGATATTTAGAAGCTCAGGAATACCCTGAAGGGACATCCATCAATGACAGGAAATTTCTGAGGAAGTTCTCCGCTAAATTCTTTTTGAGTAATGGAATATTGTACAAACGTAACTATGATTCGACTTTGCTTCGCTGTGTGGATAGAAAGGAATCAGAGAAAATTATGGAAGACATGCACGACGGTATCTTTGGGACTCATTCTAGTGGACATACAATGGCCAAGAAGATTCTGAGGTCAGGGTATTATTGGTCTACCATGGAAACTGATTGCCACCATCACTCCAGAACTTGTCATAAGTGCCAGATCTATGCGGATAAAGTACATGTGCCTCCTGCTCCATTAAACGTGTTGACCGCGCCGTGGCCCTTTGCAATGTGGGGCATTGATATGATTGGCGAGATTAAACCTACCGCCTCTAATGGACATCGTTTCATCCTTGTTGCTATTGATTACTTCACAAAGTGGGTGGAGGCAGCCTCATTTGCTTCTGTTACTAAGAATGTGGTGGCACGATTCATCAAGAACAGCCTCATCTGCCGATACGGCGTCCCTGAGAGAATTATCACTGACAATGGCACTAATTTGAACAACAAGATGATTACTGAACTCTGCACGCAGTTCAAAATAAAACACCATAACTCTTCTCCGTACCGGCCAAAGATGAACGGCGCTGTAGAAGCGGCTAATAAGAATATTAAGAAGATTATACAAAAGATGACGGTAACATACAAAGACTGGCATGAGATGTTACCATTTGCTCTTCATGGTTATCGTACTTCCGTGCGAACTTCGACAGGGGCAACTCCTTTCTCTTTAGTCTACGGAATGGAAGTCGTTTTACCAGTGGAAGTTCAGATTCCCTCTCTAAGGATCATGAAAGAGGCGGGCTTAGACGAGGACGAATGGATTCAGACTCGACTCGATCAGATAAATTTGATGGATGAGAAGAGACTTGCGGCTGTATGTCACGGGCAGATATATCAGAAGCGCATGACCAGGGCATTCAACAAAAAGGTCAAGAGACAAGTGTATCAAATTGGCGACTTGGTAATCAAACGCATCATCCTACCACAAACTGACCCCAGAGGCAAATGGACTCCCACATACGAAGGGCCATTTGTAGTTAAGAAGGTATTCTCAGGTGGAGCCATGATACTCGCTACAATGGATGGTGAAGACTTCCCACATCCCGTGAACGCGGACATAGTTAAAAAATACTACGCATAAAAGAGACCCGCTAGATCGACGTATCTAGGCAAAAGTAAGGGCATCCCGGCGAACCAAAAGGGTTCGGGCAAAAATTAGGGATATATAAAAAAAATGTACACCCGGCAAGTCGAAAACCTGAAAAGGCGGCTTGGGCAAAAAAGGGTATCCTGGTGGACTGAAAACCTGAAAAGGCGGTCCAGGCAAAAATTAGGGATTAAAGCGTATGACTATGTCCCGTTCTCAGTCAACTTTCATCCAAGTTCGAGGGACTGACCAAGCCAATCACTTCTATCCGACAGCAAGGGATGAGATGCTCGAAGACATAATGACAGTAGTAGGCTTAAAATCAATAGGACTTCTTCCACATAGCTTTCTCTTTGTTTTCGACAATTTCCTCTTACTAGGATTTCTTCTCCTTGTACACAAATTGCCTGTTTATAGGCCTCCTTTCAAAATCAATACAACCCTCTTTCAAAAAAAAAGATGCTTTTGTTTTTACTTTTCTGTTTTGGTTGCGTAAATGTCCATTGATTTAATTTGAATTAATATGTGCATTTGAATATGACTGATGTTTACCAAAAATACATGCATAGAATAGCAATAGCAATTACTACCCGACTTCAGGATCAAGGAAAAGGTCTAATCATGCTTCCAATGAATCCGCTACCAATTCTCTTCCCCAGCAAGCCTGTTTTTTTTTTCCTCAGAAAATGGCAGTATCCCCAGGCACAGCCAGTTACTCCCCAACAGAGGTCGGCGTCACCAGACAGATTGATCATCTCATCCATCCCCAGCCAGGCTCTGTTGAATATTTCCACCATCAGACAGAAATCAAGCATCCCCAGCCGAGAAAGGGTCATCGACACAAATGTCTCAAATCAGTAGATGGGGATTTATTTTCCCCAGTAGAGTCCCCAAGCAGAACTTCTCATACGCATAACTCATTCATTACATCCTTTCACAGCATACGCATGCATACAACATTCACATTTATTTTAGCATAACACGAAACATCTCATGCATCATGACATAGCATGAAGCTAACTTTTTCTTTGCAGGTTAATTATCCTCCTGATATAGTCAAAGTAGAAGGTTCATTCAGACAGACACCTTTATCAATCACATTCAAGATTCAGATACATATTTCAAATACAGTTCATGGGAACATTCATTCTGACAACACTTCGATATCCTCCTAACGATGGCATCTCTAAGCCCATCCCAGACATTTATTGCAAGTACAACATATACAGGTTATCAGATACAGCCTAACGTACGGTTCATTCTGATTCAGCCCAACATATGACTTCTTCAGCAACTCCAATGCGGTCTAACGTACGACCCATTTGGACCTTCAAATCCTCAGATGCTGCCTAGCGTACGGTACATTCAGGGGTGTAGTCTAGCGTACGACTACTTTCTTTTTCAGATGCAGCCTAACGGACGGCTCATTCTACAACTCGGATACGATCTAACGTACGATCCATTCTGAACTTCAACAACCCCAACACGGTCTAACGTACGACCCGTTTGGATCTTACAACCCTCAGATGCTACCTAACGTACGGTACATTTCTGAAGTGTAGTCTGGCGTACGACTACCGCTTTCATCATCAGATGCGGCCTAACAGACGACTCATTCTGCGACGGTCTAACGTACGACCCGTTCGGATGTCCATCCCCTCAGATGCTACCTAACATACGGTACATTTCTGAAGTGTAGTCTAACGTACGACTACCCCTTTCATCATCAGATCCTACCTAACATACGGTACATTTCTGAAGTGTAGTCTAACGTACGACTACCCCTTTCGTCATCAGATTCAGCCTAACGTACGGCTCATTCTGCAACTCAGATACGATCTAGCGTATGGTCCATTCTGATCCTTTATCCCCAACAGCATATGACACACTCCGACTCCCCAGCGAAGTCGACAGCCTAATGGATGACTCATTATACGGTCTAACGTACGATCCAGTGTGGCACCCATGTCTTCAAATTGGCCTAATATACGGCGCGATCTGAAGCTTTCGTCATCAAACCTCCCGGATGGCATCTTTAAGCCCATCTCCATCAAGACCAACTGTCGATTCTCAAGTGCAAATTTTTGGGGCATTCTAGTGTTCAATAATCTTCCACCTCCAGACCACGAATGGCGTATACACCATTCTAACTCTCTCGGTCCAAGAATATTGAACAGGGGCAGCTGTCATACCCCAAAATTTGCCCATTAATATTTCAAGACATTTTGCAAGGCATTCCGACTCATATATAACACTGATCTTGAAGAAACAAAGGCCCAGCTCACGGATGGCCCAATCCAGAAAATAGCCCAAACTGGCCTGTTCGCTACGCGCTCGCCTAGCGAAGCTGACAGACAACAAAAATTTCGGGCTTCATTCTGAGCCCCAAAAAAAAAAAAAAAAAAAAAAAGAGAGAATTTTTTTTTAATTAATTAAATAATTAAAATAAATAAATAAATAAAATATAACAAATTATTTTGGACTTGAGTCTCCCTCATTCCAAGCCCATTACCCACGAAATTAGTCTATAAATACTGAAGTTTCAGTAGGGGAGTTACACTGGGAGATTCACTGGAAAAAAAAAGAGGAGGAGAACAGAGAAGAACGAATAGAAGTTTTGGCATAGGAACCCTGCCTACCCGGAGAATTCAGAGTAAAGAAACCCTGAAGGCAGCCCATCTGCACCGAAGCCATCGCCGTCCAACTCGCGCTGCCTAACTTATTCCGATACTACAAGTGGTCAATCCCTTCAACCTTGAATTGGCAAACAGGTTTGCGTATCTCTATTGTTTATACTTTCAATTGGCCATATCTACATATATAATGCATCATGATTAAATGTTGATATATAATTTGCTTTCGTATGGGAATTTAAATATGCCTGAATACCCTGAATGTTTGATCATGTTATTCCTGTGATAAAATGCCATAAAATTCAAAGTTCCTAACGTGGGGCTGTTTTCAAATTCAAAATCCGTGGCCGCTCGCTAGCACCTCGCTAGGCGAGCCTGGGGCGAGTATTCGCCTGGCCTTCGCTAGGCGAGGCAGAGGCGAACGAGACAGTAGCTGACTTTTCTATTCTGTTTTTTTTTTATGTTTTATCATAGCCATGCATTATTCATCCTATCCTATTTATTGTTGTGATATTTCTCCGGTGTAATCTTCGATTGCACCCTGATTTGGTGTTCTGACATGTTTCTTTTTTTTGAGTTTCGTAAAGGTTCACATATCCCAGGAAAAGGTTATTGGCTAGGTATTCCACTTTATTTGTGGGATACCCTTGTGGAGTTTCACCCTAAATTAATTTTTAATGTATTAATTTCTAATGTATTAATTTTTTAATATATTATTTTTAATAATTTTAATGTGGAGTTTCATCCTAATTATATAATTAATTGTAAAACTTTGCCTTTGAATAAGTGATCTTGGACCTCTCTTTGTTGCCTTACGATTACGATATTACGGTCATGTCCCGCGAACGTGGGGATACCCTTAGCAAAGACCCTTCGGTTAAATCATCATAAAATAAATTATAGTCCCTCGGATGTTGCCTTCGAATATACAACTTTGTCCCTCGATGACCCTCCGATGTTGCCTACGGTTAAAAGATGATAGTCCCTTCGAATGCTAAGATATCCTCGTAACTGTTGCCTTCAATGACCTATCGATGACCCTACGATGACCCTTAAACATCCAAAGGATAAAACTACTTATTTCTCAATAATAAGGACAGTTTTACCCTCATAAGGATAGGAAATGCTCATAAAGACCTTGGGTCGGTATAACTCTTAATTGTTGGCTCACAATCTAAAAACAATTTTCACACCTCACACCTTTCAAAATATCCTTAGAAAATCACCACTTGGTATATATTCATACTAGAATCATTACCGAGTTATATTTTTCTAAACAATTTCCAAAGCTAAACGAGATAACTACTTTGTATATATTCATACAAGAATCATTACAAAGTTAAATTCTCTTTCCAAAAACAATTTTCCAAACAATTCACAAACACTTTTTTTCAGACAAAAATAATATAAGTGATCGAGCAATTAAGAGCCCATGGATAACCATGGATACAAAGGGTGCTAACACCTTCCCTTTGTATAATGTACCTCCCGAACCCAAAATCTAAATTAAGGTCTTTCCTGTTCTTTTCCACCTTTCCTTATTGGATAAAAGAAAAGTCGGTGGCGACTCTTGCTAACCGCGACATTGCGATTAAAACCACAAAAAAGTCCAGTTCACCGTATGACATCTATCATAGGTAAAATCGTCATTTATAGGCACTAAGTCTGGTTTTAAATATTCAAGCCTAGAAAGGTAGTCAGCAACTAAATTTTCCGTGCCCTTATTGTCTCGAATATCCAGGTCAAAATCTTACAGTAAAAGGACCCATCGAAGTAACCTAGGTTTAGCGCCCTTCTTGCTTAACAGGTATCGAATAGCTGCATGATCTGTATAAACTATAATTTTAGCTCTGACGAGATAAGATCGAAGTTTATCAATAGAAAAAATAATAACAAGGAGTTCTTTCTCGGTTGTTGCATAGTTAAGTTGGGTGGCATCCAGGGTTCTACTGGCATAGTAAATTACATGTAATTTCTTGTCTTTTCTTTGCCCTAGAATAACACCAACAGTGTAATCGCTAGCATTACACATGATTTCGAAAGGTTGGTTCCAATTTGGAGGTTGCACAATATGTGCAGAAATCAATGCTTGTTTCAAAAGGTTGAATGCTATAATACATTTTTCTTCGAAAATAAACTCGACATCTTTCGTTAGAAGGCTAGTCATAGGTTTAGTTATTCTAGAGGTATTTAATAAAGCGTCGGTAGAAACTGGCACGTCCAAGAAAGCTTCGGACTTCCTTAACGGTCTTAGGTGGTTTGAGGTTTTCTATAACCTCTATTTTGGCTTTATCAACCTCAATGCCTTTTTCAGAGACTATGTGTCCTAATATTATTCCTTCGGTAACCATAAAGTGACCTTTTTCCCAGTTTAGCACAATGTTTGCTTCCATGCATCTTTCTAGATTTTTCTCGAGGTTAGCTAGATAGTTTTCAAAACTGAATCTGTATACCGAGAAATCGTCCATAAAAACTTCCATAATCTCATCGAGGAAATCTGCAAAGATTGACATCATACAACTTTGGAAGATAGCTGGGGCATTGCAAAGTCCGAATGGCATTCGTCTATAGGCAAATGTTCCGTAAAGGCATGTAAAGGTTGTTTTCTCTTGGTCTTCGGGGTGAATAGGAATTTGGAAAAATCCCGAGTATCCATCTAAATAGCAAAAGTAAGAGTGTCTAGCTAGACTTTCAAGCATTTGATCTATGAATGGGAGAGGGAAATGATCTTTCATAGTTACCTTATTTAGTTTTCTGTAATCGATGCACATACACCAACCGTTTTCCACACGGTTAGCTACATGCTCGCCTTTCTCATTTTACACAACTGTGACACCTCCTTTTTTAGGTACCACATGTACAGGGCTCACCCACTTACTATCTGAAATTTGATAAATTATACCAGCCTCTAGTAGTTTTAGTACTCTTTCTTAACCACACTGCTCATTATAGGGTTTATCCTCCGTTGATGTTCTATGGAAGGTTTAGAATCTTCCTCCAGCAAGATCCGATGCATGCACACGAATGGGCTTATCCCTTTGAGATCAGATATGTTATATCCTAAAGTTGAGGGATGCTTTCGCAAGATATCTAAAAGTTGATTCGTTTCATCTCCATTCAAGGTGGCGCTCACTATAACAGGGCGATTTAGTTCTTCATCCAAAAACTCATATCTTAGATTCTTGGGTAGTTCCTTAAGTTCTATAGATGGTTTCTTAGGACATGGCATATGGTTCAGGGTAAGTGCTAAGCATTCATAAAGGTTGTCATCCATGTAAGGCTCTATTCCAAATCCGTCGTCTTCTCTTATGGGAGTCGATGGAAATTTCATTGTCTCGGGCGGTCCTTCTTGATCTAGCTCCCTTATGCATTCATCAATCATATTGATGGCATAACATGAGTCTTCTATGACTGGTGCCATTAGGAATTTGGAAAGTATAAATTCTATCTTTTCATCACCTACTTCAAAAGTTAATTTTCCTCTTTTAACATCTATTATGACTCCCGTTATTGATAAGAAAGGTCTACCAAGGAGGATTGGGATTTCTTAGTCTTCTTTAATGTCCATTACCACGAAATCAGTTGGGATATACATTTGGCCGATTCTAACTGGAATGTCTTCTAATATGCCTCTTGGATATTTTACAAATCTATCGGCTAATTGAAGAGACATCTTAGTCGGTTGCAATTCTCCTAGGTTTAACCTTTTATAAACTGCTAAAGGCATTAAGCTTACGCTTGCTCCCAAGTCTAGGAATTCTTTGTCTATAACATGATTCCCTAAAATACAAGGTATTGAAAAGCTTTCGGGATCTTTCTCCTTCTTAGCAAGTTTATTCTCAGCAATGGAGTTGCACTCTATAGGTTTGGGATCATCAAGCCTACGTTTGTTGGTAAAGATGTCTTTAAGGAATTTAGCATAAGATGGTATCTGGGTGATAGCTTCGGTGAATGGGATTTCTATGTGGAGTTTCTCGATCACCTTTGTAAACTTTTTATATTAGTTATCAATTTTGGTCTGTTTAAGTCTTTGAGGGTATGAAATTAGTGGTTTATAAACTTTATCTTTATCTTCTCCCTTATCTTTCACTTCCTGGTCTTTTTGTCCCTCTAGTTCCTCTACTTCATCTGTAGACACAACATTTTTCTTAGAAGCCTCTGATCCACTCAAGGCTGGTTTTACAGGTTTGTCATAAGTGGTCCCACTTTGTAGGGTAACAACGTTAGCTTGTCCTCGGGGGTTAGGTTGAGGTTGTCCAGAAATTTGCCCTCCAGGTGTGGCCTGGGGCGATTGTTGTTTTATTTGTGAGATTTGGGTTTCAAGCATCTTATTGTGAGTGATTATCGAATCAACCTTAGTTCCTAATTGTTTGATCAGTTCATTTACATGAATATCTTGGTTTAGGAACTCTTTGTTCTGCTGAGTTTGGGCCGAAAAGAAGTTCTCCATGATTTTCTCAAGGTTTAGCTTTTGAGGAACGACCATCATACGTTGGATTGGTTTTTGAGCTTGAAAACCTGGTGGTCTTTGAGGTGTAGAGCTTTGAATAGGGTTATTGTTTTTATAAGAGAAGTTTAGGTGATTCCTCTATCCAGGGTTGTAAGTGTTCGAAAACGGGTTTCCTTGGGCATAATTGACCTGGTCTGAGTTTGATTCAGTTAACAGATTGCATTCTGGTGTAAGATGTCCTTTGATTCCACAAATTTCACAATCTATAACTACTGCAACTGTAGGATTTACAGACATGTGTTCAACCTTTAGGGATTAAGCGTCCATTTTAGCTTTCATCATGTCCATACAATTTACCTCATGTATTCCTCCTTTGGTCTCCCTTTTCTCCACTGATGCTCTTTCCGACTCCTATTGGTAATGGTTTTGTGTCATATCTTCGATGAGAGCGTAAATGTCGGGGTAAGGTTTGTTCATTAGAGCACCACCGACGGCAGCGTCGATGGACATCATTGTGTTATAGTGAAGTCCATTATAAAAGGTGTGAATAATCAGCCATTGTTCTAGGCCATGGTGTGGACAAGCTCTTAATAGTTCTTTATATCTTTCCCAAGCTTCAAAAGTGATTCACCTTGATTTTGAGTGAATCTGGTTATTTGGTTTCGAAGGACAGCGGTCTTACTCGGGGGAAATATCTTGCAAGGAACACTCTCCTGAGGTCTTCCCAAGTAGTTATCGAGTTAGCCGGAAGGGAATCTAACCAAGACCATGCTCTATCTCTGAGGGAAAACGAGAATAGTCTTATACGAATTACCTCAGACGAAGCACCATTGGTCTTGAATATATTAGCTAATTGGATAAAAACTTTTAAATGTTGATTTGGGTTCTCTATAGCGAGACCCGCGAATTGGTTTTGTTGTACTAGTTTTAATAAAAAGGGTTTTAATTCGAAATTATTAGCAAGAATAGCCGAGTTTACCATACTAGAACTGGGTTATTCATTAGAAGGCTGGGCGAATTCCTTAAGTGGTCTTCGGTTTTGATCTTCGGCCATTGCTCTCCTAATTTTTTGGAGCAAACGACGTGCGCGAGCGTATCACTCTGGTTCTACTATTGGATCCTCTAAACTTCCGATACTGTGAGTTTTTCGCATTTACCGGCAAACAGGGCCTTAGTCTAGACGGTGTAACAACAGGGTACGAAAATTTGACGTAATTGGTCCCCGGCAGCGGCGCCAAAAACTTGATGGTGTGGTTTGCTATCCGCACGTATACGAAACACGTCAAAGTAATACAAAAGATTATCGTTCCCACAGAGACCAAATTGTCAATCTATCGATTTCTATTGTTACGGTGTTTATCTAAGGCAAATCAAATAAGTAAATTCACGTACACAGAAAAGGAAATAATGAAGTAAAGAAATTCATATAAAAATGCAGGCTCGAATGTAATTCACATTAGTTAGGGAATACTCCAATTGTTTCTAAATATAACTACTTATGGGGGAATATTTTCTACTTTGAGAAGAATCAATTTAACAGAAACTGTCGCTTTCGCGTATTCAGAACCGAGTTTACTGTCTAATTAATGCCCCTCATTGTCACTTATGAAGGGTGCTTGTTGCGTTAAATTAGTAAACCTATTTTTAGGAAATTTAATTCTTGACTAAGTTAAAAAAGTGATTTTGATTTGGAAAGTTTAACTTAAAAGAGATCCATGGCTTTCGCTCAAGGATCCGGATTTTAAACCTACAAACGTGTCCGAAAATAGTTTCAAAATCGTTTTCTAATAGTGTTAAAAATTCCTAATTAATCAGACAGGGTGCTTTCGCTACATTTGACCAGTTAAAACTAACCAAGTTTATATTTAAGAGTTGGACGACTTTCGATCTTACCCAACTATATCTCGGCTCTACTTTCGTAGTTACCGAACAAAATAAGTACTGAAAACTTGTGTTAAAATCAAAACATCCCCTAAAGCATTTATATAGATACAAATTATGGAGTATCATCTTAACGACGATCCTTACATCCTAACTTTTAAAGATTTATCCAGACATGGAAATAGAAATCAACATAGCAGAATTAATCATGTTTAAAAGAAGAGGCAAATAAAATGTGCAAGTTAATAAACAAGTAGGTAAAAGCAAGACAAACAAGTAAATAAAGTAAAACATGCAAGATAAATAAAACGTAAATGCAAATAAACTTGAATAAGAAACCTGCTCCAAATCGGATATTTTAATCTGGTACACTGGAAAGTAAACTTGACTGAAAAGTAAAATTTGACTGGAAAGGAAAATAGCGGCAAGATTGTTTGTACAGTGCTCCAACCTAACTACAACTCAAGTGCGATAACCCCCCGCTGTGATGCATTATCGCTTTTACAATGATGAACTTTAGGCTGAGTGTTGTAAACTAAGTTGGATGCCCATTTAGTGAAATGAAGACACCTATTTATAAAGATTATGAAAAGCTAGGAAAAAACAAAGTTGCCCTCCAACTACCCTTAGTGGGAACGAGCCAACAAAGATGACGCCCGCCATGCGAACAAAATGAAAGGATCATGGGAACATAGTAGTTACCACCGGTTGACAGCTTACACGTCATGGCACCCTTCTTGGCGGCCGCCATATTGGACGCCATGTGTACAATTTTCCATAAAAACTTATATTTCTTGCTCGTTTGACTTCGTTTCTTCACAAAAGGCTCTTGTAGGACAAAGTACCTGAAAATAGGACAAAAAGAAAACATAACACAAGAAAATGACAATAAAAACCTAATAAGCATGTGCAATTCGAGTCAAATACGCAGTGTGTTTCAGTGTTATCAGATAACATGCGAGGTTAACACTCCAACGCTCAAGTTAGTATATCAAGTGGACATGAAAAATTCAAATGGGAGTGGAGTTACCTCAAAATGGCATGTTTTGCTTCCTTTTATAAAAGAGTTTGCTTGTAATTAAAATTTGAAGGGAGTTCGAAAAATGCAGACAGTCATAGGATGAATATAATGACTCTGATAATTTCATTCCAGGGAGTCACGAATAACCACTTGGTATTGCCACGTTTGGCTTCCATGGGCATTGGGCCCGACTCCCTACTTGGACTTTGCGATCGGCCCAGAACAGGTAGTACTTTTCATGATCATAACACAAAAAACCTAAACCCTTCCAAAATCTCCTTGCATTCTTAATCAAGATGTTCACTAGCAAAAGCGGAAAATCATCTTGAGTTACAGGTAATGTACATTTATATCATTGGTCATTATATAGGGAATCTAAATTATTTTGTGCAACACAAATGTGGAGTCTGAAAATTGAAATCTGGATTCTATAAGGATTGGTCCGGTTATTGAAATTCAGATTCGTTGAATGGTGATTGAAATTGTCTTATATTTTTTTATTAGTTGTAGGTATGGTGCATCGTGATGATGTCAACAAAGTTATTGCATCTAAGGATGGTATACCAAGTGTTATGCAGGTTGATGTTGAAAAATTATTTACCAATAAACATTTGCTTCATTGGGTCTGCACAGAGGCTTCTAAATTAGGGTTTGAAATTGTTATTGGGAGGTCAAATTCTAGTTCTGATAGAAGACAAACATTTGTTAAGATGATATGCGAAAGAAGTGGTTACTATAAAGAAAATATTCGAAAGTTGAAATGCAATGACACTAGAACAAGAAGATGCATATGTTCTTTTAAGTTGCATGGGTACCGCATGACGAATAATACATGGACATTCAATCTCTGGACAAACATGTGAGACAAGATTGTTTATTATGATCCATAATGATCTAAAATTTATATAAATATACCTCATATGTTGTTAAAAAACACTCCAAAATAAATCAATATTGGTATATTACATTTGTTTACTTCAACGACATGAAACCTCCTTTTGAATTAAAGGTTAAAGAGGACACCCACTTGTAGATCCAAAATTCAAACTATAGAGTCTCTTACACTAACCGACAATCGAAGAGTGGCTAAGATCGGGTATCATTCACCATCGATTGATAATAAAAGGAAGATTAACTTAAGTACATTTTAGCTAAAAAATAATACATATGTAAGAGTTATGTGGAGTATATTTCACAATTATGCAACTAATGATCCAATCGAGATGGATGTGACACTTACAAAATCAACCACAAATATTCTAAAGATGATGAAACACCTTTAATAATCTCTTTATGATGAAATATCATGTTAGATTTAGATTAACAAATATCTATGTTATGTGTTATGCATATCTGATAACAACTATCTATGTAAAGTTGTGTTATTTTAGATTGTCTGTCTAACATTACTGGTATATTTTGTGTATGTGATAACTCGAGTAAATTCAGATTTTAATATACCGACAAATCTCTAAACTAATTGCTTGTGTGTTTTTTTTTAAGTAAATTAAAAATGAATCAAGATTTTAATATTTGAATATTTCTTACTTAAATTCAGTATGGTTATCATGTGTCTCAATTCCAATTTTCAAATTTTAAAAATATTTTTGAAATTTCGAGTAGATAAGTTGTAAGTTGAAGTTGGGTCTATAGTTGAGGTACCTTATATGGTGTTATAATGTGATAGGTCCAACCTATGTTCTAATGTGATAGGTCCAACTTATGCTTTTTTATTTCACAAAAAAAAGGGAAAATAACCCTACTTTATATTTTATAATTACTTTTTAGAGATATATAATTACTTCACTGCACACCTATTAATATTAAGCCATTTGCCTATCGTAAAAGCAAAATATAAGAGCAATGAGGCTAAAATGCCACCTTCATGACTAAAGAATACGCTTTGTTTGAAAATGACATTTGCATTTATATGCATTAAAATATTGGAATAAAAATATAATTAATTTATATTTGATTGTTTCCACTGCTAAGCTCTATTTTTTAACATGTTAGTTATTCACTATTTAAAAATAATTTTAAATTAATTAACCAATATAAAAATGTATTTATTTTTGTACATATTCACTTTTTACAATTTATATTCAAAATTATGAAGTTGCTACCAAATTTAAACTTAAGAGTTTATTTTATATACTCATTAAAAATAATATAAATGAGTTATTATAACCCCGCCATATTATGATAAGTATATTAGTTTTAATGTACTCTCTCCTATTTTATAATAATAATTATTTAAATAAAAATATTTTAAAATAATAAATAAATATATATATATATATATATATATATATATATATATATATATATATATATATATATATATATATTTAATTTTTCTCTCTAATTAATGTTTATACTACTTCCAAAATCATACATTTTATTTTTATTGATTTATAATGATGGGAAACAGGTCAATGATTGATAAATAAAAATGTCATATCTTATAACAAGTTTATAATATTTTTAATCTATGTATAAAAAATTTAAACACGGTCATTAAAAAATGAAATGAGTAATATGTAAATGACTACTAGAAATATTTAGTGAATATGTTAAAAATTAAAATTTGGGCCACCTTAACAAAATGGTAACTAACTATATTATAGACCTTCTTGAAACACTTAAGAAATCAATTTTTTTATTAAAATCAAATTTTTTATCAAGAAATAAAAAATATATAATCTGTCATTAACTTAAAATTGCATTATTTTTTATTAAATTGATATTTTTCAAATATTTAATATATGTAATAAAAACTATATTATAAGTGTGGCATTATATATACTTTAATAAAAAGTGATAATATTGTATTTCATTTATTTAAACCTTTCTCCAAAAACATATATTAAATAAAATAAAAATATAAAAGAATTACTAAATTATTAATATATTATTAAAGTTGTTTTAAGTTTTTGAACATATGTATAAATAAGACACAATTCAACTATAACAAAATAAATGAATTTTATTTATTAGTATAATTTAATTTAATCGTGATAAATATTTTTATTTATTTATTATAGTTTAATTACGATAAATATTTTTTAACATCTTATTTAATTGCGATTTAACCATTTCAAATTTTGTCCATTTTAAAGAAGTATAAATTATTATCATTTTTTTTATTACATGAAGTATATTTGTATAAATTTAGTTCTACAAGTAGAATTACAAAAATAAAAATAAAAATAAAAATACAAAAGTTGTAACCTTGCCATTCAAGGAGTGTATTTTATTCCCCAAATTTTTTCCACCTTTATCATGTCTTTATTCATCTCAAATTTGACATAATCTCCTAAGTAAGCAAGCTTCTTGACTAGTCTAGCATCTTCAATGTCACATTTTCTCTCTCTAGGCTCTTCTTTCTCTCACTTCCAAAATGCTTCAATAACACAAACATTCATCATAATTCATCCCTCTTTTCATTGTAATCAAGACTCCAAATGTTTGTCATTTGATGAGTGTTTGTTACATATTCATGTTCAATGACCAAATAATACAAAAGTGAAGATGGTGCAATCAATTTGAAGGGAAGAAAAGTGGAGTTGAATAATCCCTACAAAGTTTCCCTTCCACAACTCTCACTTTACTCATCTTTTTCTCACACCAATGCAATTTTTCTTCACTTAGTTCTTCCATTCTCAAAACCCTTGACACCACTTTTAAGTCTATTAGTGCCATTAACATTTCAATCTCTTCTTCCACCTTTAACTTTCTCTTTTTCAATCCTTTTCCTCTATGCCTTACATCCTTAACCTTCACCCTCTTCTGCATGCATGTATACTTCTCTTAGTTTGGTGAATGAAATGAAAAAATATTTACGTAGCACCAGACATTTTTGAAAAAAGACTTATCAGCGCCGTGTCGGTGTGTGATGTGTTTCTGATATCGGTGTTTCATAGAAAAATATCAAAGAAAAGTTAGTTTCAAATTTGCTACCTACCTTTTGATTAACTTTCTTCATTAGCTTGAGTAGTGTTGGATCAACCATACCTCTTCTGTTTCTCCTAAAGTAATGTGTTAGGATCTCACATGATTTTTCTTTATCAGCTTTCAAAAAATTCATGAATGTGTTGATTCCACCTTCCATTATCTTAAGAAATGAAGCTGAAGAGATCTTACTGTGGTAATCACTTTCCATCTGATTTTCCTCTGAATCTTTGAAACAAAAATAAGAAAATTAGTCAAATATCATACACTGATACATATCAGACACGAGACAAGTCTTCGTAGAAATAAAAGACTGATACATGTCAGATACCAGACATGTCTTTAATCAGAAGTGTCAGAAGTGTCGATAATATAGAGATAACAGATACTGATACGTGTTAGACTTACACATCAGACATGTCTTCGATCAGAAGAGTCGATATAACAGAGATAACAATGATATAACATCAAGTTCGTGATTTCTAGTTAGTTAATACATGGACTTGAGTTTCATATTATAGCTTTTGATGTGAAATTCTAAAAGAGAGGGAGAAAATAGTAACTATATCATATTCTTACCGTGATATTCCGGCACTAGGAGCAACTTTGGTGCTAGAAGCCTCATTCTAGCAAAGATTTCAGGTCTTCTGCCATGTTCATAAGGCTCATTTTCTATGTATCTCTGCAACAAAACCTGAAACTGCTGAAATTGTTGTGCAATCATTGCAGAACAGCCGACATCGAGATCACGGCGCGATTGTGACGCGTGTTTGGAACGAAAATTTATGTAGTTCCAACTGAGAGCTTCCCATGTTAAGCAAATTTGAGCAACATACGCAGCCTCTAGCTCATGATATGGATTATGACCTACATCAGTCGGCTTTTTGTTTATACTCGAAAACTTGTTCGCAATTCGCTCGGATATCGATCTTGGCGACACTTGGATTGATCTTAAAGACTCTGAAAAATGGTATTACTAAATGTTTATGCCAGTATATAAGTTCAAATAAGCCAATCGAAACAGACGAAATTAATTCACGATAGTTACCACTTACCGGTTTCGTGAAGTTTATTTTGTGCATTAACTCTATCTAAGAATGCATTTTGTTCATCAAATTTTTCAAACAAAGTATATGATTCCCACTTAGGACAACTTCTTCTAGATGAAGTAGAAAATTCATCATCTGTTCCTGAATCTCTGCCATGAATGGAGCTTCTGCATTCATAAGAGGAGCAAGTAGAATCATCATCATCATCATCATGATCATGTTTCTCTTCTTCAACAATCATCTTCTTACTATTCAATTGTTTAGAAGCAAAAACAAAGAATCTCTCATCTCTTGTATGGCTTGTTTCTTGCACCTTTTTATTCTTGATTATTCCAACACCTACTTCATCATCATCTGCATAATAAATCGTCACTCGCGTTAGTTTTTTCAGATCGATCGATTAACTCACGAAAATTGTCTAAAAATACTTGAAAATTTTTGTTAATTTTCGAGACGAGTTTTTATAATACCTTTATAGTTTTTGTTACTTTTGTATAGGTTCAAATTGATCATGGAAGAGGTTGGACTAGTTTCAAATTGAACATAATTTGAAACAGAATCAACAACATTTCTCGATTGAAATTGTTCTCGAAACGCTTTTGTCTCTTCGTTTTCGAAGTCAGAAACCTGTGGCGAGTTATGAATAGACAATGTGTCGTAACAAACATCTTCTTCTAAGTCCTCAACAAAACTCTCTCGCGGGGTAATGAACTCTTCAGAATAACTAGAACGAGTCATTCGACGCTCTACCTTGTCACACAAGTCAACACAAGAATAATTTTCTCGAGTTTCTTCGTCGTCTTCTTCGTCCTCTTCCTCCTCTTCTTCATCGTCCGAAAACACATATTCGTATCGTTGGTCCCTGCAATATATAGAAACTCGAAGTTAAATAAACGTTATATGCAAAATCAACGTGCGAGCGAGTTGAAAAAGAAGAGAAGTAACAAGACCTTTGGATTAAGGGGAATCTACCGGTGAAGGTTAAGAATGTGAGAAGAAAAATGGCAATAGAAAAGAGTAGCAAGAAGAGAAGTTGGAAAGAGGTTGAGACATTGTTGAAGAGTTTAAGAAGAACATGTTCTTTGGGACATAGCATTTTCTTTGAGGTTGTTCCAAAGTGAGGACTCCACCACTAAAACAAAGAGAAAAAAAGTATCTTAAGTTGCTTTCAACATTGTTTTTCAAATGTCAAAATAGGGTAAGTTTTATTTTACTTTCCTATTTGAGTAAAAGCAAAAGAGAAGAGACTAAAACCAAGTGACACGCATAGGTAGACAAACATGAACTTCACTTTTTTCAAAAGGAATTGTGTGTGAGAAATGAGAATTCTCTTTTATTGATCCTTGTCTTTAACGTGGTTATTAAGATTGCAGATTATGAACAAGGGTTGTCTACAAGGAATAAGTTATAGTATTTAATAACTTATTTGTTGGTGTGCACCACTTATAATGTTTATATAACTAATAAATATATCAACTCAAGCGTTACAATTATGTTCAAATTCAACCATTTTTTATATTGGAGATATTTTATTACATTTTACTTTCATACCCTTATTCTGACTAAATTTCAAAAATATTCTTAAATTTTAGATTTTAAAATTTAGTCGCACCAAATATACATTGAATATTTTGAAACACGCTAAATCAAAGGTAAAAAATAAGTCTGAATTTTGGACTCCGGACGCGTCCCACCACATTACATCCAAAGTAAACCTCCCATAATGTTCAAGGCTTTGTTCCGATTTCAGAATCCAAATTCTTCTCGGATATCACAAATTATCAAAAACTCATTCTCAATCCAACATGCAATTATGTTTAGGGGGTTTGTCGGAATTTTTAAATTTGTATTATACTCTGTTATCACAAAATCAGAAACAATTTCAGACAGAGGGGTAAGAAAAACATAACTTAATATAAATATGTGTTATCACATATATAAAATATGTAACACTACATAAATGTTTATTGATCTAAGGGTGCGTTTGATTTTAAAAAGGGTAAGTAATTGACAGAACAATACACTACAAACCTTTAAAGTACTGGATAATTTTTTGTCTTGTACAATGTTTGATGAACAATGGACAAATCAAATAAAATAAAGTGAAATATACTACAATACCATTTATAATTATAAATATTAATATAGGGGAGAGAGTATTTTTGTAAAAAATAAAAGAGTATTTTTGTATTTTAAATGATTTTTACTAGGAACAGAAAGTTGTCCCATGGTTTAGTGAGGAACAAAAAGTCGTCAAAAAAGATGGTTGAGGATGTCTCAACATCTTTAAAGTAACATTGGTCGATCTTTCAATTATCGCATCCACCTCAATTAGACTCTTTCTTGCATAACGGTGAAATGTGTTCCACATAATTCTTAAATCTTCACCCGTTTTAATTCAAATTTGTTGAACTTCATCTTCCCTTCATTATTAATCGAGGATCAACGGTACTCGATCTTAAAAATATTTCCATTGTATGAGTATCGCAAGAGATTATCCAATTTAGATTTCAGATATACAAGAGAGGTGTCCTCTATGACCCTAAATTCAAAAGGATGTCTCACGCTGTTGAAGTAAACAAATGTGATATACCAATATTTTTCCATTCTGGTGTGTTTTTGTTAACAACATATGAGGTATATTTATACAAGTTTTAGATCAATATGGACCATTCAAAAAGAATCTTGTCTCACGGGACATTCTAGAAATTGAAATTTAGATTCAATCAAATACAAATAAGGGCATGTCTGAATATTGAACTTCGGATGAACGTTTTACGTAAGAAATAACACAAAAATAGTGTTTTACGAATATTGAAATCTGGATTCACCCCTTACAAAAGTTGTTTTGGAAAACAGACAGTTTTACACACATACAAAATGTGAGTATAACTTTCCACTAGATTATTTTGTATGATGTCAAAACTAGAACACTTTAGCATTTATGTTTATTGGTCAGTATCCTCTGAGTCTTAATGTGCATCTTAGCATTAGGAAGCATAAAAACATTTTGAAATAAGTTGGAAAAGGTTTCATGCATCAAAAATAATATTGTTTGGGTAAAACAACCTATGTGTCGACACATACATGCTTCAGGTCGACACATAGAAGAAAATTTTCTTGTGTGTCGACACATCTGATTTTCAGGTCGACTCATGTAACCCATTTTTAAAGCATGTAGCCTCTGTAAGATGTTCCGACTGCATGTGTCGACTCATGAACTATATAGATCGACACATGACCTATACAGGTCGATACATGCATCGAACAGGTCGACACATGCATCGAACAGGTCGACACATGACTTACATAGGTTGACACATGTAACGTATTTTAAAAAAAAATCATAACTTTTTCATTCCTTTTGCCTCCAAACATGCATGCATATAAATACTTCACACATGCATCATTCTAGTAAAGTTCAAGAGCAAACCTACATGAAACTGGGACTTCAAAGAGTTCTTATCATCTTCAACCTCATTCTATGCATACACACACACAAAAAAAAAACTACACATAATCATTCTTTGTTTGGGTGCCATATAAAATTAGGGTTGATAATTTCCAATTTAGGTTGTTGAATTGTAAATTGGGTTGAGATCTTTGAAGGTTTCAAATAAGAAAATCGAGTTGGGGTTATCCTTCAAGATCAATTTAGGATTTGAAGGTTTTGAACAAGATTATGCAATTTGGATCTGATCGAGTGAAGGTTTCGAAGAACGAAAGTTTCTTGCAAAGGAGTGGCGTGAGACGGTGGATCATATTGGTAAATTTTAGGTTATAACAACTCACAATTTTGGATCTAATCGAGTGAAGACTTTGAAGAAAGGGAGGTTCTTGCAAAGGAGTAGCATGAGACGATTGATCAAATTGGCATTGTTGGGCTACTTGATCAAGGTTTAGTCAAGGGAAGAGAAAGTGTCGGAATCAACGTCAAACTTAGGATTTGTAGGGCTGGATTGCTACATTTCTCTTGTATACTACTTTTGCAAAGTAAGGTTCACTTTATCATCTCAATTCAAGTTCGAATTGAGGGCAGACGTACCCATAGCAAGGTTGATTGAGGAGCTGCCTAAACAAATCCTTGTGTACTCTCTCTCCCTCTTTATCTCTTTTATTTTTCAATTGCAAATTTTTGAATTCATCGATCGTGCGATCAATATGTTTGGATGAAATTTTTGATAACCTTTTGAAAGAGGTTTTGTTGAGTTTCCTTTAGACTATGATTGGATTTGAATATCAACAAAACCATACAAATTTTGAAACAAAATCTATTTCACACAAGGAGTTCGATAATTTGTCTCAATAGTATTTTTGTGTGATTTATCATTGGGAATAGTCTCTACTTCTAGCATTACCTTAAATTGATTATGGTTGATATGTTGTTGATCTAATTTGTGTTCATTATCATATTTTGATTACAATTACCCATATCCGAGCTTTTTGATAGAGGTTCGGTTAGACGATTCAGTATGGGTTACTTCCGCTCACCATAAAATTTTCAAAATAATATTTTGTTAAATTTTTAACTTGTGATATATTCACCCCCTCTAGATTGAAGCATATAATCTAAAAGTGGTATCAAGAGCTTCGGTTAATTTCGTGCTTCAGTATTTGCTTATTAGAAAATGGTTACCGAACCTAAAGGGGCTTACAATATAACACCTATTTTCACCGGCAAAAATTATGGCTATTGGAAAGTTTGTATGTGTAGCACCTCAAATTTGCACCTATCATTATGCATACATTTTCATATTAGGTCATAGCATATCATGGTCCATTGCATAGCATTTGCATTGTCCCCAGTTGCCTCAAGAGCAAGCAAGCAAGAAATTAGGTCAAACTGATCAGGAGATCAGTCAACCAATCAAGCAAGTGTGTTTTTCATTGAGCCAAGACCCTAGGGTTTGTCCAACAAGTTCACATGACTTGGAGGTCCATTTGAAGTGTTCAAGTCAAGGGTTGAAGGCTCAGAGGTCATCAGTTCATACACAGACAGTCAAAAACCCTAGAAAGTCAACAGTCAGTCAAAGCAGTGGATGGTGGTCATTCTTGTGGAATTTGGGCATCATGATCAATAATCAAGAGTCCATACAACTTGGGACATCATTTGAAGTCAAATTCTCAAGGAATTAGGGTTTGGAAGTCATCAGTCAATGAGCAGACAGTCAGAAACCCTAAAAGTCAACTGTTGGTCAACTGTCCATTTAATCAGTGATTTGATGAATGGAAATGGTTTGAGAGAGTTTATTCATGACCAAATAGTCCTCATATATCATGTCAAACACCATCATGGAAGAATTTGAAGCCAAATCAGAAATTTCCAAAAATGGAAACTGGACCTGTAACTGAAACTTACCAAAAATGGAAAGTCTTGATCCTCAAACTTACATCATGATACAAGCTTCAAATGAATTTTTGCCCAACATGAAAGTTGAAGATCTTGTTCTCCCATTTCCAAAAAGTCCAAGAAATCTCAATTCCCATGTGTGGTTGGCAAGTTATGATCGAATCGATTTCAGAAAATCTTGAACTTCAAAAGGCCATATCTCTCAAACCGTTTGGCCAATTTTGGTGGGGTTTTTTCCTACAAGTCACATTTGATCCCCTCTTTCCAAAAATATAAATTTCATAAGCCAAAACTTCACCAATCAAAATGGCATTTTTTGACCTATCTCATTTAAATGCAAGTTTGACCAATGTTTGACTTTTTGATATAAACATTTTTCTAACATTTGGCCAATTGGAACAGCTCAGAAAAGTCATTTAAAACATGTTTGCAAGCTCAATTATGCAGTACATGAAGCCATTCTTTAACTTGCTTGAAATTTGGAAAAAAGGACAATTTCACCATGCCATCCATACTTGCATTTGAACCATGCTTTGTACTTCATCAAGACAGAATTTTTGAAGGCCATTTGCTGTCAATTGAACATGTTGCAGCTTAAAAAACCAACAGCAAAAAGAAGCCATGCTTTAGTTGCTTGAATTTTGGAAAGAAGGTACATTGTCACCATGCTACCATATCCCACAACCATGCCTTGTACTGTCCAAGAACAGACTTAAGCACCATTCTCTGTCATATTGCAAACATTAGGAGCAACAACCAAGGAGATGGCAGCAAAAAAATCACTTATCCACCTTGCTTTGGCATTGGAGGAAGGTCTGTCAAAATTCAAAACCATGCCATGCCTTATACCAAGCAGCAGACTTATGATGGATTTTTCTGTCAATGAAGGACAGTAGCAGCAACTGCAACCAAAACCACCCAAAAGCCTAACTCACCTTACTTGGCATTTTAGAATTTTCTTCTTGTCCAAAGACTTCCTAAAAAAGACCAAACACTTGTCCTCTCATTTTTTTCTTCTCTCAAGCCTCACTTTGCCATTTCATCATTTTGAAACCCTACCACAAGCCACAAAAAAAACACCACAGACCAAGCATTGCCTTACCTCAAGCAACATCCAATAGCATGGCCCTTCCCCATTTTCTGTCAAATGAAGCTAAGCAGCCACCAACCAACATAACAGAACTTCATTGATTGATGCTCTCACATTCTAAAAAACTGACCTTGCTTGGCATTTCCAATTTTCTGTCAAGAACACCACAGACCAAACTTTGCCCTGCAGCATCCAAGAGCAACATCCAACAGCAGGAATTCACCTTGCTTTGGCATTTGAGAAAATGCTGTCAAAAAGATTGCAACACAAGAAAACAACAAGGCCTTGTACCGTCACATGAAACAGCCACAAACCAACTCACTCATGCTGAATCCCTCTTACTTGCATTTTCCAAAGCTCAGTCCAAACACCACAAGCCTAGCCTTGCATTGTGTTTTGACCATCCATTCATCATTGCCAAACCTTGCTAACAGCCAACATACACGGCAGAACCAACCTGCTTCAATCATTCTCCAAAAACTCTCAAAGAACACAAATCCTGGCCATTGTTTTTCACCACCATTTTCATCAAAATGAAACCAGTTTGGCAGCCACAACACAGCATAAAAACCTTGTTCTAAAAACTGCATTTTGGCCATTTTCCAATTTGCTGTCAAACACAAAAGACCAAGCCTGGCCCTTGTTCTCCCACCACAAAACACACAACAGAAAACCTTTTGGCTCTTGGATGCTCAAAAAATCACATCTTGCTTGTTCCAACTCTTCTGTCCAAACACCCAATGAACTAAGCCTGGCTTGACCATATTTCCTCACCTTTTTCTGTCAAAACCAAACACTAATTGTAGCCACAATAAAACACATTGCAGCAGAAAATCACTGATCTTAAAAAGCCTCATTCACCTTGCTTTGACATTTCAAAAAGAAGCTGTCCAAAATTCCAAAGTTGCAAGACATTGCCAAACCCAAAGCAACTTTCCAACAGCAGAGGTATGGGATCTTTCTGTCAAGAAAACCCTGCTAGCACCATCTAACACAGCAACAAGCATTGGTTCTCTCACTCTCTAAAAATCCCTCTCACTTGCATTTACAAAATCATTCCAAACTTCCAAAAAGAACTTAAACCTGGCACTGCTATTTCACTATCCATTTCATCATGGGAAACCACTAGTTGCAGACATCAAACAAGAACCTCATTCATTTTCTAAAACATCATCTCATTTGCAACTCTGTCCAAAACATCAGAGTTACCAAGCCTTGCCCTATCACTAACAACATCAAACAACACTTTTGAACATCATTCACTGTCCAAAGAAACCAGCAAGTAGCAGCCATACACAGTGGAAATCACTCATTTCTCTCAAACTTCACTTTTGCATTTTTCAACTTCCTGTCCAAAACCTCCAAAGGACCAAACCTTGCCTGGCTTAAAACAATATCCAAGCAACATTGTGGACCAGTTGCAACCATATTTCTCCACCTGTAGAAGCTCCTTGCAGCACTGTTTTTGCAGAGCACACATCCATAACAGTCCAAACTTTAGGCCATTTCAAGGGTTTCTCAAGCCAAGCCAACTTCACACTCATCATTTGGAAGCTTAAAGTGTACCTGTTTGGAGTCAAAGTCACCAAATACCAACTGAATCTCTGCTGTCCATCAAATTTGGTAAATTTTCGAGTTCTATCATTCTTCCAATTGATACATGCTTTGAATAGGTCTCTTGATGCTGAGTGTCATGATGCTTTTCTTTTTGAAAATGGATGCTTATTCATGAAGTTATGTCATTTTGAAGTATGATGATGCATGTTTATTTTGCTCGATTCTTGACTTGTATGGTGTTTTAATGGAAACCAATGGTGGATTCATGCTTGTCATTGCTTGCTGATCATTTCCATATATGCAATTGACACTTTTGAAAAGAAATTGAGAATCACGATTTTGGAAGAGGGATGAATGATCCACTGTTCACAAAACCCTAGCTGCCCAGATTTTCCCCCTTTTCTCACGTGCATGGCACGGCTTTCCTCAACAGCCAATCAAATTATTTCGTTCATGGGCCAAAACGGCTGTGTTTTGATTAGTGGATACAAATATTACAAAAATGCCATTCTTGTTTATTAATTCATTTTATTTCTTCATGTTATTTCATTTTGATATCCCATCTTGCAAAAATCATAACTTGTCCAATTTTGATCCAAATCTAATGGGATTTTTTGTGTTGTGTTCATCATGATCTCTACTTTTTTATCATTATTTTTCCAGAATTTTTGGATGAGTGGTTTTTAAATGTTGCTAGGGTTTGTGACATGTGACCAATTTTTGTACACTTTGCCAAATCAATTGTGAAATGATGAGAATGTATCCAATGGCTCCCAAATTTTTTGTGCTTAAACTAGACACACTCATGGTGATTTTGGTGTAGAGTTTGTGAATTTATCATTTGTGGTTTGTGAGTTATGATTTTTTGAATTAGGGTGTGACAATGTGTGTCACACCATTGATGTCCAACTTCATGATTTTCATAGCCATGCTTCTTGACCTCCAATTGACTTGATTTTTTGCATGAACCTACTCTTGTATGTCTAATTGACTTGTGAATTTTCTTGGAATTATTTGAGACATTTCCTAATTGTTTGAGATTTTCTCCCCTGTTGACCAAAATGTTGACCTTGTGTGACACATGTTCCCATTTCATTTGTGAAATTCTCATACTTTATTAGATGGACATGAAATTTTACATGAGATAACTAGACACCCTCATCTTTGCCATGGTTTTGATCACATTCATTTATCATGCACCATTATTGACTTATGATTTTTCTAAGTTGATGCATGTTTGGTTGACTTCATTGAGCATGTTCAAATTGGCTTTGACTTTCTGATTTTCATTGACTGCCTTCCACTTGTCCAAATGGGATGAAATTTGACATGCTTACCATGCTATGTGTTAGGATTGATCATGACTTATTTGGTGATTTTTGGAAATGTTTAAGATTGCTTTTGAGTTAAGTCTTGCTGTTGACTTCTATGAGCTTCTGTTTGCCATACTTTGACCTAAATGGTTCATGAAATGATGATAGTGATTGATATGGATGTGAACCCAATTGTTTGTGTTTCTTAATTGTTTGAACATGATCTTGGATACTTAACCCATGCTGTTTTGACTTTTTCATTCTCTTTTGACCCTAGGCTTGCCCTAGTGGTCCTGTTACTCACTTTTGAGCTTGTGTTTTCAGGTTGACCATCAAATGGCCATTGAGACCAATTCTTTTGATTGAGCTTGCTTAGAAATCATTGTCTAACTTGTTTGTTTTGTAGGTGGCTTGGCTCACATGCCTTAAGCCTTGTGCCTTGCACATCCATGTGCCTCCAATTGACTGTTGGTGTCTGTTTCTGTTTGTTTTGTTTGAACTTGTATACTAACTGTGCTTGACTGATTTCAGGTACTTTAGTTGCTTTTAGTTCCTTGTGAACTTTTGCTTTGCTTTGCTTGTATAAGCAATTTGCATTGAGGTATGTCTCTTTGTCTTCATGTAGTCTGGAAGACCTGGCCTGTTACTTGGCCAGGCAACTGTCTGAAGTCCTCCTTAAGAGGCAATGTTTGTGGATGTTTACTTTTGTCCTTGCATAGAGTCAAAGTCCTCCTAAGTGAAGAGGCAATTGGTGGAAGGTAGGGATATGCAATCTATCCCCCACTATTCAGTGTGTCATCTGCTTTGCTCACACCACTGTGTTGATGCATTTCAGATACAAACCCAAGATCTTGTACAATTGTACAGTTGAGTCAGTTTCAAATGTGTAGAAGGGTTCCCACTTTCTGAACCCACACATTCTTGTCAAATGCTCTCCCAGGCCAGGGATAGAAGCAATGAGGCACACCCCTCATCTCCTTTCATCTGCTTCACCTTAGTCTCTCAATGGCAAGGTTAAGAGCAACACTCACCCAGTTCCAGAGGTTTGTTTGTTGAGGTTGATATGACCCCTCGACTAAAACCTAGCCTTGTTTGAGCCACTTGCCTGTGTATAGCGTGTGCTATCTATGCTTGTAGGATTGTTTGACTTGCTTCCTGTGCAAGTTAGGATTGTTTGACTTGCTTCCTGTGCAAGTTAGGATTGTTTGACTTGCTTCCTGTGCAAGTTAGGATTAGTTTAGACTTGCTTCCTGTGCAAGTTAGGTTTTACTTGGCTTGCTTCCTGTGCAAGTTAAGTGTGTGTGGCTTGCTTCCTGTGCAAGCCATGCTTAGGATAGGTTGGCCCTTGTGCCATTTAGCTAGAAACCTTAACTTAGGGATGATTTGCATGATAACATCTAGGCTCGAGTCGTAGTCTCCCTAGTTGTGTCTCCCTCTGTTATCTGGTTAGGCTAGGTCCTTTATCCCTGCGTAGGGGAACTACATCGCCCTGATCTTCACACCAGATGAAGTATGTAGGCAGGAGATTGAGCTGATCTCTCCGGGCGCCCTTTTTTTTTTTGTGTGTTGTTTGACAGTTGCTAGGCTCGAGTGCCTGACTCCTTAGCAATTTGTTGTCTGTCTGTTTGAGTGTGTGCTTGACAGTTATAGGCTGAGTCCCCGACTCCCTATTAACCTATGTGTTGTTGTGTGCTTGGAAGCCGATGTAAGTCCATCGAGTGGCATTTGGGTTCCAGTGTGTGTGTGTTTAGGTTCGGATGCTGATGTAAGTCCAGTGATTGGCAGTCGGGCTCCACGTTTGCCTGTGTTTGTGTTTGTTTGTGTGCGTGTCAGCCGAGCTACGAATGCTCTGATTCTTCTCTCGTCCGAGAAGATACGTATGCATAGGATGCGATATCCTTAGCGAGCATGTGTCGTTTCCCCAGTCCGAACTACTTCGACTCTGATGTCTATGCCTGATAGACTAAGTAGGCCCAGGATGCGATATCCTGCCGAGTCAGTTTCAGTCAGTTCTCTTTTGTCTCTTTTCAGCCAGTGTGTGTGAGTTTGAGCAGTGTTTAGCAACCATTTATCCTTCCTTTTGTGCGTGGATCCCGTCGAGTACGACGGATGCGTAGGGGTGCTAATACCTTCCCTTCGCATAACCGACTCCCGAACCCATTCTCTTTGGTCGCGAGACCATGTTCTTTCCTAGGTTTACTCTGAGCGTTTCCTTTCCCTCTTCTGGGATAAATAACGCACGGTGGCGGCTCTGTTGTTCTTTCTTTTCCCGCCGGTTTTTCGCGTGATGCGACAGCTGGCGACTCTGCTGGGGACATAGAGAAGTTGACCTATGCTGGTCCATCTTCCCTGAGCGAGTCTCTCCTAGCGCTCTCTAGGATAGGGTTTGGTTGCTATTGGCTGTTATTTATTGCATTCATTTGTATATATTTGCATTTACTGTTTGCATTTATTGTTTGCATTATTGTTTGCATTTATTCATATTCATCTGCTGGTTGTGCTGTGTTTCTCTGTTTGGGGTGGGAGTTACTCGAGGTAAAAGGCCCAATACCCAGGCTATGAGTGAAATCTAGGAAACCTAGGAATAGAGTGATTCATGGGAAGCGGGTGGTGTACGCCACTTAGCGGAACATTGATATCACGAGCAGTTCAGACCCTGGTGGGATATTATCGGTGCATACATCGGGTGTGCACAGGATGATATTCTGCGAAAGGTTATTTATGCTGCGTTTCTCTCGACCTTACCCTGGCCTAGATGACACCCGTGAGTGGGGGGGATTGATCATTTTAACAGGTACAGTTGGTGACTCTCGGTACAGATGGTGACTGTGAATTATGGACATTTATTTCTGGGACGCCGGAGTTCTGTCCGTGGTTTATCAGCGGGTTCCGTTTATTTCGGATCCCCGGGTTGAATTTGAGAGTACCTGTTCAGAGGAGCTGGCTGTCATCCGTTCAATGGATGTTCCTGTGATGATAGTGATGTAATCTCCAGTTTCGTTTATTTCGGAACTCCCCAAGTCGGATTTATGGTGACTTGGTTCCTCAGATTGGTTTCAGATGCCAGTTGATCAGATTGACTTTGGGTTTCAGATGTTTGTGATCAGAGTTCAAGCCGAAGCTTTGACCCTGTGCCTTGAGACGCACAACCTGACCAGTCATGTTGCATCGTTTGCATCATAGCATGTTTATTTTCCAAAAAATAGTAATGCATGAAAAAGAAAAGTTAACTTGCATATGCATATCCTTTATCAGGATCATTCATGACAAAATAGTACCCATATCATGCATATCATGCACATATCATCCTTGCATTGCAGACATGTTTGGGAGAGACTTCTCACCCTGGTTCCTGACTGAGACGGGATTGTTGATCATCGTCCGCACCGCAACCAGACTAAATCAATAGAGGAGTATGGACCAGGTTCAAGCTGAGCTAGCTGAGATGAGGGCGAACATGGCCCAGTTCATGACAATGATGCAAGGAGTTGCTCAGGGGCAAGAGGAGTTGCGTGCCTTAGCCCAGAGACTGGAAGCCGTGATTCCACCAGTCCACCGTGCTTCACCAGTGGATGTACCCGTTCATGAGAATGCTACTGTCACTATTCCCGTCAATGATTATGCCGTGGGTGATGAATTGAGGGGGATCAGAATCAGTGAACAGCCTCTTGCTGCAGAGACTGTTAACGTCAGAACAACCCGTGCTCCGGTTCGCCATCCTGGCTCTTCAAGTTCTTCCGGTTCTAAGAAGACATACTCTGGGGCACCCAAAAGGGGAGAGATTGAAACAAATGCTGTGCACCGACGGAGGAGTGTGAACGGAGGACAGTATCGTCAGGCTGTTGGTGTGACTATTCCAACCTCGACAACAGTAGAGAAGATCAACTCAGCAATATCAGCATCCACAACATCGTCCTCAGCAACAGGCTTCCCAGCCTCCAATGGATAACCAAGCTGGTAAAAGTAATGAAAGGAAGAAGATCATTTTCGATCCAATCCCCATGTCCTACGCCGAGCTGTATCCCACTCTGATAGAGCGGAACTTGATTACTCCCAGAGACCCGCCGCCCATACCCGTCAACCCTCGGTGGTGGTATAGGCCTGAACAGCATTGTATGTATCATTCGGGTGCTCCTGGTCATGATGTGGATAGCTGCTTTCAGCTGAAGATGAAGGTTCAAGACCTTGTGAGGTCAGGTATTCTGATCTTGGAGGATTTAGGTCCCTGTGTTAATCAAGCATGAAGATAACAAGTCCTGGGCTGGCGCCGACTTTTTCTTCAGAAGGGTTGTTCAGAAAGCAGAAGCTGCTAATGCAAGAGATATCGACAGTTGTCATTCCTGGTGGTGTCTGTCACAATTGGGTCACTGTGGGCGTTCCTACAGTTGTTCATAAGTCAGAGTAACAATCACTTTGTTTAAAAACCCTTCTCCCATGCCAAAAGGAGAAGTGATGACATTGTTGGCAACATTTTGTGCAATGATATTTTCATTCAAATAAATTCATGTTAAACATTTGTTTTTCCTTTTGTTTTCCCTTTTCGCTTTTTGCATGAAATTGGTGATCACAAAAAAAAACCTTTAAAAAAACAAGAATAAAAGCAATCTTTTCATCTGCATAACGATTGTCTTGTTTGTTTTTCAAAAAGCTTTCCATCTCTAAATCTTTATGCAGGTTGTTTCTCAAACCCATTGAACATAATGATCGGACGTCATCTCCCAATTTTGAATTCCCTGTATTCGAAGCGGACGAAGATGATGTTGAAGGGATTCCTGACGAGATTTCCCGACTTCTTGAGCAAGAAAAGAAGATCACACTCAGCTGCATCTCGAGAATCGGCAGAACAGCCAACTGGGGCATTATCAAAAAAAAAGAAAAAAAAGAAAAAGAAAAAGGAAAGAGGAGGGTGCAAAATCAAAAGAAATCAAAAGCAAAGTCAAAAGAAAGAAAGAAACAAAAAATAGCACCCTCAAAGTCCCAAGTTGGCTGATGCTGAATTCGATCGAAAGGAGGAGATCAACTGCCATGTGTCATGGACAGTCATATCAGCAGAGAGTGAAAAAGCATTCGATAAGAAGGTCAAGCCTCGTGTGTTCCGAGGGACCTTGTGCTCAAGAAAGTCTTGTCTTTCGTACCCGATTCCAGGGGCAAGTGGACTCCAAGCTAAGAACGTCCATATGTTTTCAAGAGAGCCTTTTCAGGCAGTGTTCGACACTTACAACAATGGATGGAGAAGTTCACTCGTCCTGTGAATTCCCAATGCAGTCAAGAAATACTTCGCCTAAAACAAACAAAAAAAGTAACAGCTCGCTAAGTTGAACACCCCAAAGGGCAACTTAGGCAAAAAGGAGCGTCTCGGTGGATTGAAAACCTGAAAGGGCGATCCAGGCAAAAGTTAGAGACATTGAAAAAAAAGAGAATTTGCATCCCGCTAGATTGATCACCTCACACTGGGGCAATCTAGGCAAAAATTAGGGATTTGGCAAGTAACTGCATCTTGACAAGACTGTGCTCTATATCTGTCATCCGTCAGGGATTCTCGACTCGTCGTCGACTGAAGCTTTGAATACATCGCAAATTCAGAATGGTAGAGGAAAGGTCATTATGTTCGATGTAGCCCTCTCCAATATATATCACCGATTTCAAACTTGTACAGATCTATAGAGTCTCGCCCTTTGCAGACTACCATTCCATCACATCAATTTGAGCTTTTCATCCAATTATTTGCACTCTTATTTGTTTCAACTCAACAAACGTTTTGCATGTTTTAATTGATAAAGTATCATTGTTTTCAAAATAAACAAATTTTTCAAAAAAATTGTTCTTAAACAAAGTGAACGTTCACAATGATGGAAGGATACTTAGGAGACCCACGGTGCTCTCCCGGGGGTGGTATGATTACCAGCAGGTAAGACAATTGTTCGTATCTCGAGCATGACTGTATCTTTGTCCTGCAGAACCTCGTATGGTCTCTCCTCAGTGAATTTGCTCAGTGCAGTGTTGGTTGAAGTTGTTTATCTTCATGTTCCCGGCAGTACAACATTCTTCCTCCAGGTCCCTGTTAGCCCTATTGTGGGGCATCTCCAATATAGGTTTGTTTGAGCCCTACCGTGGGGCATTCCCAGCAAGGTTGCTGTTGAAATATTTTTGTGGGGCAGTTCCCCAAGCAGAGTGTTTGCTGAAGACGTTAGCGTTCCTCTCTCCAGCAGAGCAGTCTTCTCCTCTCCCCGGCAGGCCTATGCTTGCAGATTTCCCCAGTTGAGAATCCCCGCTGAGCGCCTGGCAGTTATTTTCCCCGGGAGTCCCCTAGTGGAGTTTATCAGTAGACTGTTGGTGTGTTCCCCAATAATTGGTTTTGTGATGCTATTATCTCCAGTATGGCCGTGAGTGCCTATCCCAAGCAGGTTTGTGGGAATTCATCTCCGGTATGATATGACGTGTTATCATCCTCAACAGAGTTTGTTACTCTCACTGCTACGGTTGTTGTTCTCTCCACTAGGATTGTTCTCCTCAGCAGAATGGTGTGGTTTTTCCTCAGCAAGTTCCCCGAGTGGAGCGGGTCTCATGAAATACATCTCCAGCAGTGATTCTCCTACATATGGATTGGTTGGGTCGTCCCTAATGGAGTAGCATTTATTTCTCCAGCAGAGTTCATCCTACCAGTGGATTGGACGAGTTTCTGTAGTAGACTGGTATCTGCATCCCCAGCTGAGTTGATTCTACCCATGGATCGCGTGGGTTATCCCTAGCGGAGTAACAGACATTCTCCAAAGCAGGGTTTATCCTATCTGAAGATTGGTTGAGTCTTCCTCCCAGTGAAGTCGCTTTACCATTCCCCAGCACAGTTCCTGGAATTCCCCGGTGTTGTCTCTGAAGGAGACGTGTGTTTATGCATTCATCATTTAGATAAGCATAGCATATCGCATCATTAGTGCATAGCATTTCCATAATCATGGGGCATTGTGTAAAGCAAGAAAAAACTCATGCATCAACATTGCAAGCATATCCATTAGCCCTAGGCCGTGGTGACCAGCCGAGGTTGGGTTGAGTTTAGCATCGCGCCATTGGATCGGCTTCAGGATTGGGTTCATCAGCATGGTTGAGAGGTTGGTGTTTTCCCAACAAGTGATTCCTCAGTCGAGTGGGTATCCTCAGCAGTGTTACTCCCAATTGTTAGTGTCTTGCCAGCTTGGGTCTTTTTCCTTAAGCAAATATGGGTGTGTCTGATCTCTCCATGTAGAGTCTACCCCTTAAGCAGAAAGTGTCAATCTTTTCCTGCCATTTCCCTACTGAGATACATCCTCGTGGATGACGGTTGCTTCCGTTCCCTCCCTAATGGGATGGGTTTTCCCTATTGAGTTCTTTCCTCATTAGGATGAGTCTTGATTCAGTCTGCCTTTTTGGATCGATCCTAAATTGGCTTCTTGTTGACTATCTCTTGTGCTGCCCTGGGGCATAAATGAATAGTCGCTCACTAACCGGCACTCATTCATTTCATCCTCAGCGGAATTTGTTGTTGGCTTCTACTTACAACCCGGTAGTTGTAAGTCCTATCTTTGTGGTTTTCTACCCACTAGCTGGTAGTTGTAAAATCCCACTTTCCTCCCCTTGTTGGAATTAACCCTTTGTGCTCGTCCCGATGATGACTGGTTACTTTTCCGTGGTTTTCTGCCTACAAACCGGTAGATGTAATCCCCTCTTTGTGGTATTAATGGTCTTGTCCCCTTTGGATACTTGCTTTGATCAAACAGTATTGTCCCCATTGGGTCTTCACTTTCTTTTTGGATACTTGCTCCAAGTTAGCAACTTTATCCTCTTTTGATTGGTCATCTTTTGCATACCTAGTCTGGTACCCAGATGCCTTTCTTTTCGGTCGATTATTCATTTAGCAACCCACAACCCGGTTATGGATAATCTTCCATGCGAGTGTATTATCTACGTTTTGACGGCTTTAGATAATATGTCTCATGTTTTTCCGGTATTCAGACCGAAGGAGTTTCCGACGATCAGGTCGATGTACTCATGGCACAAGGCCAATTTTCCGGTATTCAGACCGAAGGAGTTTCCGACGATCAGGTCGATGTACTCATGGCACAAGGCCAATTTTCCGGTATTCAGACCGAAGGAGTTTCCGACGATCAGGTCGATGTACTCATGGCACAAGGCCAATTTTCCGGTATTCAGACCGAAGGAGTTTCCGACGATCAGGTCGATGTACTCATGGCACAAGGCCAATTTTCCGGTATTCAGACCGAAGGAGTTTCCGACGATCAGGTCGATGTACTCATGGCACAAGGCCAATTTTCCGGTATTCAGACCGAAGGAGTTTCCGACGATCAGGTCGATGTACTCATGGCACAAGGCCAATTTTCCGGTATTCAGACCGAAGGAGTTTCCGACGATCAGGTCGATGTACTCATGGCACAAGGCCAATTTTCCGGTATTCAGACCGAAGGAGTTTCCGACGATCAGGTCGATGTACTCATGGCACAAGGCCAATTTTCCGGTATTCAGACCGAAGGAGTTTCCGACGATCAGGTCGATGTACTCATGGCACAAGGCCAATTTTCCGGTATTCAGACCGAAGGAGTTTCCGACGATCAGGTCGATGTACTCATGGCACAAGGCCAATTTTCCGGTATTCAGACCGAAGAAGTATTCTCCTCTCCGTTGGTGTCGATAAACGTCGAGTTTTTCCCGATCATCCGTTGATGATTTGGTTGTGTCCTCCTTCCCAAGTGAAGTATTCTCCTCTCCGTTGGTGTCGATAAACGTCGAGTTTTTCCCGATCATCCGTTGATGATTTGGTTGTGTCCTCCTTCCCAAGTGAAGTATTCTCCTCTCCGTTGGTGTCGATAAACGTCGAGTTTTTCCCGATCATCCGTTGATGATTTGGTTGTGTCCTCCTTCCCAAGTGAAGTATTCTCCTCTCCGTTGGTGTCGATAAACGTCGAGTTTTTCCCGATCATCCGTTGATGATTTGGTTGTGTCCTCCTTCCCAAGTGAAGTATTCTCCTCTCCGTTGGTGTCGATAAACGTCGAGTTTTTCCTATTCGTCCTATGACGTCTAGTTGTACCTGTCCCCATGTGGATTTACCTCTCCGTTGGTCTTGGTAAACGTTGGGTTTTTCCCATTTCGTCCGTTGACGTATGGTTGTATCCCTTCCATTCATTCATTAATGTTTGGTTACCTCTCCGTTGGTCTTGGTAAACGTTGAGTTTTTCCCATTTCGTCCGTTGACGTATGGTTGTATCCCTTCCATTCATTCATTAATGTTTGGTTACCTCTCCGTTGGTCTTGGTAAACGTTGAGTTTTTCCCATTTCGTCCGTTGACGTATGGTTGTATCCCTTCCGGTCATTCATTAATGTCTGGTCACCTCTCCGTCGGTCTTGGTAAACGTCGAGTTTTTCCTAGTTGTCCGTTGGCATCTAGTTGTGATTTTTGTTCCCATTCCCCATCGTTGTGATGTCTGGATGTGGCCGTACCCTCTGAAAACAAAAATACATACCCAGTAATAAATATCAAATCCCAGTGGATGTTTCCAGTGTTGGATCCCTGTATTGTGCAAATTCTACGGTTCTTGGTATTCAATCCCTGTTTACCCTGAAAGTCTGACAGCCGTTGCTATCATCCGTTCGGGTTCCCAGCTGATTGAATAGGGGCAGCTGTAGCACCTCAAATTTGCACCTATCATTATGCATACATTTTCATATTAGGTCATAGCATATCATGGTCCATTGCATAGCATTTGCATTGTCCCCAGTTGCCTCAAGAGCAAGCAAGCAAGAAATTAGGTCAAACTGATCAGGAGATCAGTCAACCAATCAAGCAAGTGTGTTTTTCATTGAGCCAAGACCCTAGGGTTTGTCCAACAAGTTCACATGACTTGGAGGTCCATTTGAAGTGTTCAAGTCAAGGGTTGAAGGCTCAGAGGTCATCAGTTCATACACAGACAGTCAAAAACCCTAGAAAGTCAACAGTCAGTCAAAGCAGTGGATGGTGGTCATTCTTGTGGAATTTGGGCATCATGATCAATAATCAAGAGTCCATACAACTTGGGACATCATTTGAAGTCAAATTCTCAAGGAATTAGGGTTTGGAAGTCATCAGTCAATGAGCAGACAGTCAGAAACCCTAAAAGTCAACTATTGGTCAACTGTCCATTTAATCAGTGATTTGATGAATGGAAATGGTTTGAGAGAGTTTATTCATGACCAAATAGTACTCATATATCATGTCAAACACCATCATGGAAGAATTTGAAGCCAAATCAGAAATTTCCAAAAATGGAAACTGGACCTGTAACTGAAACTTACCAAAAATGGAAAGTCTTGATCCTCAAACTTACATCATGATACAAGCTTCAAATGAATTTTTGCCCAACATGAAAGTTGAAGATCTTGTTCTCCCATTTCCAAAAAGTCCAAGAACTCTCAATTCCCATGTGTGGTTGGCAAGTTATGATCGAATCGATTTCAGAAAATCTTGAACTTCAAAAGGCCATATCTCTCAAACCGTTTGGCCAATTTTGGTGGGGTTTTTTCCTACAAGTCAAATTTGATCCCCTCTTTCCAAAAATATAAATTTCATAAGCCAAAACTTCACCAATCAAAATGGCATTTTTTGACCTATCTCATTTAAATGCAAGTTTGACCAATGTTTGACTTTTTGATATAAACATTTTTCTAACATTTGGCCAATTGGAACAGCTCAGAAAAGTCATTTAAAACATGTTTGCAAGCTCAATTATGCAGTACATGAAGCCATTCTTTAACTTGCTTGAAATTTGGAAAAAAGGACAATTTCACCATGCCATCCATACTTGCATTTGAACCATGCTTTGTACTTCATCAAGACAGAATTTTTGAAGGCCATTTGCTGTCAATTGAACATGTTGCAGCTTAAAAAACCAACAGCAAAAAGAAGCCATGCTTTAGTTGCTTGAATTTTGGAAAGAAGGTACATTGTCACCATGCTACCATATCCCACAACCATGCCTTGTACTGTCCAAGAACAGACTTAAGCACCATTCTCTGTCATATTGCAAACATTAGGAGCAACAACCAAGGAGATGGCAGCAAAAAAATCACTTATCCACCTTGCTTTGGCATTGGAGGAAGGTTTGTCAAAATTCAAAACCATGCCATGCCTTATACCAAGCAGCAGACTTATGATGGATTTTTCTGTCAATGAAGGACAGTAGCAGCAACTGCAACCAAAACCACCCAAAAGCCTAACTCACCTTACTTGGCATTTTAGAATTTTCTTCTTGTCCAAAGACTTCCTAAAAAAGACCAAACACTTGTCCTCTCATTTTTTTCTTCTCTCAAGCCTCACTTTGCCATTTCATCATTTTGAAACCCTACCACAAGCCACAAAAAAAACACCACAGACCAAGCATTGCCTTACCTCAAGCAACATCCAATAGCATGGCCCTTCCCCATTTTCTGTCAAATGAAGCTAAGCAGCCACCAACCAACATAACAGAACTTCATTGATTGATGCTCTCACATTCTAAAAAACTGACCTTGCTTGGCATTTCCAATTTTCTGTCAAGAACACCACAGACCAAACTTTGCCCTGCAGCATCCAAGAGCAACATCCAACAGTAGGAATTCACCTTGCTTTGGCATTTGAGAAAATGCTGTCAAAAAGATTGCAACACAAGAAAACAACAAGGCCTTGTACCGTCACATGAAACAGCCACAAACCAACTCACTCATGCTGAATCCCTCTTACTTGCATTTTCCAAAGCTCAGTCCAAACACCACAAGCCTAGCCTTGCATTGTGTTTTGACCATCCATTCATCATTGCCAAACCTTGCTAACAGCCAACATACACGGCAGAACCAACCTGCTTCAATCATTCTCCAAAAACTCTCAAAGAACACAAATCCTGGCCATTGTTTTTCACCACCATTTTCATCAAAATGAAACCAGTTTGGCAGCCACAACACAGCATAAAAACCTTGTTCTAAAAACTGCATTTTGGCCATTTTCCAATTTGCTGTCAAACACAAAAGACCAAGCCTGGCCCTTGTTCTCCCACCACAAAACACACAACAGAAAACCTTTTGGCTCTTGGATGCTCAAAAAATCACATCTTGCTTGTTCCAATTCTTCTGTCCAAACACCCAATGAACTAAGCCTGGCTTGACCATATTTCCTCACCTTTTTCTGTCAAAACCAAACACTAATTGTAGCCACAATAAAACACATTGCAGCAGAAAATCACTGATCTTAAAAAGCCTCATTCACCTTGCTTTGACATTTCAAAAAGAAGTTGTCCAAAATTCCAAAGTTGCAAGACATTGCCAAACCCAAAGCAACTTTCCAACAGCAGAGGTATGGGATCTTTCTGTCAAGAAAACCCTGCTAGCACCATCTAACACAGCAACAAGCATTGGTTCTCTCACTCTCTAAAAATCCCTCTCACTTGCATTTACAAAATCATTCCAAACTTCCAAAAAGAACTTAAACCTGGCACTGCTATTTCACTATCCATTTCATCATGGGAAACCACTAGTTGCAGCCATCAAACAAGAACCTCATTCATTTTCTAAAACATCATCTCATTTGCAACTCTGTCCAAAACATCAGAGTTACCAAGCCTTGCCCTATCACTAACAACATCAAACAGCACTTTTGAACATCATTCACTGTCCAAAGAAACCAGCAAGTAGCAGCCATACACAGTGGAAATCACTCATTTCTCTCAAACTTCACTTTTGCATTTTTCAACTTCCTGTCCAAAACCTCCAAAGGACCAAACCTTGCCTGGCTTAAAACAATATCCAAGCAACATTGTGGACCAGTTGCAACCATATTTCTCCACCTGTAGAAGCTCCTTGCAGCACTGTTTTTGCAGAGCACACATCCATAACAGTCCAAACTTTAGGCCATTTCAAGGGTTTCTCAAGCCAAGCCAACTTCACACTCATCATTTGGAAGCTTAAAGTGTACCTGTTTGGAGTCAAAGTCACCAAATACCAACTGAATCTCTGCTGTCCATCAAATTTGGTAAATTTTCGAGTTCTATCATTCTTCCAATTGATACATGCTTTGAATAGGTCTCTTGATGCTGAGTGTCATGATGCTTTTCTTTTTGAAAATGGATGCTTATTCATGAAGTTATGTCATTTTGAAGTATGATGATGCATGTTTATTTTGCTCGATTCTTGACTTGTATGGTGTTTTAATGGAAACCAATGGTGGATTCATGCTTGTCATTGCTTGCTGATCATTTCCATATATGCAATTGACACTTTTGAAAAGAAATTGAGAATCACGATTTTGGAAGAGGGATGAATGATCCACTGTTCACAAAACCCTAGCTGCCCAGATTTTCCCCCTTTTCTCACGTGCATGGCACGGCTTTCCTCAACAGCCAATCAAATTATTTCGTTCATGGGCCAAAACGGCTGTGTTTTGATTAGTGGATTCAAATATTACAAAAATGCCATTCTTGTTTTATTAATTCATTTTATTTCTTCATGTTATTTCATTTTGATATCCCATCTTGCAAAAATCATAACTTGTCCAATTTTGATCCAAATCTAATGGGATTTTTTGTGTTGTGTTCATCATGATCTCTACTTTTTTATCATTATTTTTCCAGAATTTTTGGATGAGTGGTTTTTAAATGTTGCTAGGGTTTGTGACATGTGACCAATTTTTGTACACTTTGCCAAATCAATTGTGAAATGATGAGAATGTATCCAATGGCTCCCAAATTTTTTGTGCTTAAACTAAACACACTCATGGTGATTTTGGTGTAGAGTTTGTGAATTTATCATTTGTGGTTTGTGAGTTATGATTTTTTGAATTAGGGTGTGACAATGTGTGTCACACCATTGATGTCCAACTTCATGATTTTCATAGCCATGCTTCTTGACCTCCAATTGACTTGATTTTTTGCATGAACCTACTCTTGTATGTCTAGTTGACTTGTGAATTTTCTTGGAATTATTTGAGACATTTCCAAATTGTTTGAGATTTTCTCCCCTGTTGACCAAAATGTTGACCTTGTGTGACCTTGTGTGACACATGACTTATTTGGTGATTTTTGGAAATGTTTAAGATTGCTTTTGAGTTAAGTCTTGCTGTTGACTTCTATGAGCTTCTGTTTGCCATACTTTGACCTAAATGGTTCATGAAATGATGATAGTGATTGATATGGATGTGAACCCAATTGTTTGTGTTTCTTAATTGTTTGAACATGATCTTGGATACTTAACCCATGCTGTTTTGACTTTTTCATTCTCTTTTGACCCTAGGCTTGCCCTAGTGGTCCTGTTACTCACTTTTGAGCTTGTGTTTTCAGGTTGACCATCAAATGGCCATTGAGACCAATTCTTTTGATTGAGCTTGCTTAGAAATCATTGTCTAACTTGTTTGTTTTGTAGGTGGCTTGGCTCACATGCCTTAAGCCTTGTGCCTTGCACATCCATGTGCCTCCAATTGACTGTTGGTGTCTGTTTCTGTTTGTTTTGTTTGAACTTGTATACTAACTGTGCTTGACTGATTTCAGGTACTTTAGTTGCTTTTAGTTCCTTGTGAACTTTTGCTTTGCTTTGCTTGTATAAGCAATTTGCATTGAGGTATGTCTCTTTGTCTTCATGTAGTCTGGAAGACCTGGCCTGTTACTTGGCCAGGCAACTGTCTGAAGTCCTCCTTAAGAGGCAATGTTTGTGGATGTTTAATTTTGTCCTTGCATAGAGTCAAAGTCCTCCTAAGTGAAGAGGCAATTGGTGGAAGGTAGGGATATGCAATCTATCCCCCACTATTCAGTGTGTCATCTGCTTTGCTCACACCACTGTGTTGATGCATTTCAGATACAAACCCAAGATCTTGTACAATTGTACAGTTGAGTCAGTTTCAAATGTGTAGAAGGGTTCCCACTTTCTGAACCCACACATTCTTGTCAAATGCTCTCCCAGGCCAGGGATAGAAGCAATGAGGCACACCCCTCATCTCCTTTCATCTGCTTCACCTTAGTCTCTCAATGGCAAGGTTAAGAGCAACACTCACCCAGTTCCAGAGGTTTGTTTGTTGAGGTTGATATGACCCCTCGACTAAAACCTAGCCTTGTTTGAGCCACTTGCCTGTGTATAGCGTGTGCTATCTGTGCTTGTAGGATTGTTTGACTTGCTTCCTGTGCAAGTTAGGATTGTTTGACTTGCTTCCTGTGCAAGTTAGGATTGTTTGACTTGCTTCCTGTGCAAGTTAGGATTAGTTTAGACTTGCTTCCTGTGCAAGTTAGGTTTTACTTGGCTTGCTTCCTGTGCAAGTTAAGTGTGTGTGGCTTGCTTCCTGTGCAAGCCATGCTTAGGATAGGTTGGCCCTTGTGCCATTTAGCTAGAAACCTTAACTTAGGGATGATTTGCATGATAACATCTAGGCTCGAGTCGTAGTCTCCCTAGTTGTGTCTCCCTCTGTTATCTGGTTAGGCTAGGTCCTTTATCCCTGCGTAGGGGAACTACATCGCCCTGATCTTCACACCAGATGAAGTATGTAGGCAGGAGATTGAGCTGATCTCTCCGGGCGCCCTTTTTCTTTTTTGTGTGTGTTGTTTGACAGTTGCTAGGCTCGAGTGCCTGACTCCTTAGCAATTTGTTGTCTGTCTGTTTGAGTGTGTGCTTGACAGTTATAGGCTGAGTCCCCGACTCCCTATTAACCTATGTGTTGTTGTGTGCTTGGAAGCCGATGTAAGTCCATCGAGTGGCATTTGGGTTCCAGTGTGTGTGTGTTTAGGTTCGGATGCTGATGTAAGTCCAGTGATTGGCAGTCGGGCTCCACGTTTGCCTGTGTTTGTGTTTGTTTGTGTGCGTGTCAGCCGAGCTACGAATGCTCTGATTCTTCTCTCGTCCGAGAAGATACGTATGCATAGGATGCGATATCCTTAGCGAGCATGTGTCGTTTCCCCAGTCCGAACTACTTCGACTCTGATGTCTATGCCTGATAGACTAAGTAGGCCCAGGATGCGATATCCTGCCGAGTCAGTTTCAGTCAGTTCTCTTTTGTCTCTTTTCAGCCAGTGTGTGTGAGTTTGAGCAGTGTTTAGCAACCATTTATCCTTCCTTTTGTGCGTGGATCCCGTCGAGTACGACGGATGCGTAGGGGTGCTAATACCTTCCCTTCGCATAACCGACTCCCGAACCCATTCTCTTTGGTCGCGAGACCATGTTCTTTCCTAGGTTTACTCTGAGCGTTTCCTTTCCCTTTTCTGGGATAAATAACGCACGGTGGCGGCTCTGTTGTTCTTTCTTTTCCCGCCGGTTTTTCGCGTGATGCGACAGTATGCATATCCATATCAACTCGATTGATAAAGGTGTATGAGACGTCATCATCAATGGTCCTAATCAAATTACAATTACCAATGATGAAGGCATCATCGTACGAAAACCGGAAGATCAATGGAATGATAATGATAAGAAATTGTAGCCACATGATTGTAAGGCACAAAATATTCTTATATATGCAACCCAAGGTCACCACAATCAAAGAAGCAAATAATCTTAAAACACTTGATCTCACAACTTTATTTGGCAATCTAGAAGAACATGAGCAAGAACTCAGTTGCTTGGAAAAATATGAAAAAGAGCATGAGAAGAAGGTAAAGAAGGAGAAAGGTAAAGTCAAGGAGGTAGAGAAGAAGTTTATTGCTCTAAAGACTTCAAGCTCAAAGTCCTCAAACAATGAGCAAAGTGATTGTTAAAAAAGAGATGACAAAAATTCCGATGAAGAAGATATGGGGTTGTTTTTCAAAAGGTACAATAGATATGTATGGAAACATGTATTCAACCACTCCGACAAGAACCAAATCAAATCTAGAAGGTTATCTGACCCCTCAAAGGAAGATGAGAATAAAATGGGTAAACTTATAAGTTCATGCTACAATTATGAAAAAGTAGGTCATTATAGGTCGGATTGTCCTATGATCAAGAAAGATAAAGAGAAAGGCCAACACAAGAAATATAACAACTCTAGAAGAGCCTATGTTGCTTGGGAGGGTGAAAGTGATTCTTCAAGTGATGAAAGCTCAAGTTCAAGTGTCGAATCGGCCAAAATTTGCTACATGGCAAACAAAAAGAAGAAGAAGATTGTAAGTCATTCTAAGCTTGAATCTACTAATGAATTATCGTATTCTTAATTACAAAAAGCTTTTCAAAATCTACATAGATAAGCCGTGAACTCTTTTAAAAAGTTAGCTTCAAACAAAATAATCTTTTCACACTTGGAAGCTAAAGTTTTGGAAAATGAAAAGAATATGGAAGCTCTTAAGCAACCTATGGTAGATATTCTAAAAGATAAGAATGCGGATAAATAACCTTCATGGTTTGGTTGTGAAACTTGTCACATTTGGCAAAAAGAGGTAAATACTCTTCAAGCTAAATTGGACAAGGCATTGCAACCTAAGGTCACTTTTTCTATTGATACTACTAAATATAAGATACATTCTTATAATACTTATAGAAGGTATATCTTTGTTGAAAATGATCGAAATAGAAAAGGTCATTCTCCTTACAATGTATATTATCACTATTATTGTTAGAAAGGTCACACTATTGAAAAATGCAAGTTTATGAGACTCTTGTTCCTAAAGGTGCTTTTCAGTGGTTGCCCAAATGTAACCAAGGTTTTACTAATCCTCAAGTACCCAATGAAGATTGGGTACCTATAATTTTTTGTTGATCTTGTAGGATAAATGTCTTGGCTCTATAAAGAGAGTATGGGATCTCATTTGTGGATGCTCAAGACATGATACAGGTGACATCTCCTTATTTAATTGACTTTGTGGCAAGGAAGAAGGGTTGTGTGACCAAAGGAGATCAACAAATAGTGCTCATTAATTGGTAAAAGTTGTAGTGGTTACTATTAATGTTTCCTATCCGAGAAATTATCGGAAAAGATATTTTGTTTCATGATGTAGGTTTATCTTCAACAAGACATACTCAAGTACATCGGATAAGGGATTAATCAACCTAAGTCGATGAAACCTGAGGAGGAGCGAGATAACTATCATGATATGAATAAGAATGAAAGTCTAATCATAAAGGATGATAATAAAATCAATAATATTCTTGGGTACACTATTAATCACACTTTGGAGTATTGTTTCAAAGAGAAAAGTGGCAAGTACGTTGATGTCTAAAGGTTGTATGGCACATTTTGCATTTATTCCAACTTTCGTTGAGAGTTCCTTGTGGAATGAAATGTGCATCCTCTGTCATTCGTACGACGAGGTTATATCGTTTCAATTTTTGCTTTATAAGTAAGTTCTTTCTTTTACCTGTTTATTTTTCAAAAGTATATGATATATGTTGTGTATGATATATGTTATGAGTGTTCATTTCCAAAAAATTTAATTGATAACCATTGCGTGTTTCAATTTATGTTTTTTATTTTATTTCGTTGACCTCATCTTAATGTATTCACGTGTATTCTATACTATTAATATTTCATGTTTGCTTCAAAGATTTCAAGTTTATGTCGATGCTATCATTTTTGGTTCCACTAACATGTAACTTATCAAGGAGTTTTCTAAGCTAATGAGGGTGAGTTTGAGATGAGTCTCACGGGGGAGTTGAATTACTTCATTGGTCTTCAAATCAAGCAACTCAATGAAGGGACATTCGTGTGTCAAACAAAATATTGCAACAAATTGCTAAAGATATTTGGTATGAAAGAGGCAAAATCAATTGACACTCCAATGCCCTAAATGGAAACTAGGAAAGAGATGAAAATGGTAAAGATGTTGATGTATAGAAGTATAGAGGTGTGATTGGTTCTCTTATGTATCTTACTGCATCTAGGTCGGATAATATGTTTATCGTGTGTATGTGCGCTTGTTATCAATCTTTACCTAAGTATGGGCTTTGGTATTCCAAGGGAAGCGATTATAATTTGGGTTGTTATGCCGATTCTATTTTTGCCGGATGAAAATCAGGTAGGAAGATTACTAGTGGAACTTTCCACATGTTTTCAAACTCCTTAGTAAGTAGGCATATCAAGAAACAAGTTTTCGTTGCTTTGCTAACTGTCGATATGGAATACATAGCCGTCGGTAGTTGTTATGCTCAAATTTTGTGGCTCAAACAACAAATACTTGATTTTGATATTAAATTACAATATATTCCTATTATGTGCGACACCACTAGTACTATTAATCTAATCAAAAATCCGGTGTTACACTCTCGCACTAAACATATTGAGATACATCACCACTTCCTACGAGACCATGTTGAGAAAGGAGACGTCGTATTTGAGATGTTGATACCAAAAATCAACTTGCAGTTATCTTTACAAAACCTCTTGTGACTGAACTATTTTTCAACATTCGAAGGGAATTGGGGATACTTGATATCTCAAATTTTGCCTAAATATGATTTATTGCATGCACTTTATATACATTTTCTCTAACTTTATTTGGAAGTTCAATCACATATGAGTGCATCCTTCGTCAATTCATAAGCGAGGTAATACTCTTTTTTTCCCTCTTTGAAAGTAAGCTTTTACTTTGACATGTTGTTTATGTTCCAAGTGCTTTATATGCTTGATGTATGAACTAATTCATGAACTTTCACTTCCAAAAATTTCAATTGATGTATTTAAATTCATATGCTTATAGTGACTTCATGCTATTTTTCTTCCATACTTGAAATATGTTCCTGGTGTATAAGCATGTTATCTATTCCAACATGAAATATGTTTGAGCATGTTATAATGTCAACAAAATTCTGGTAGTGTGTCATTGTTATGATAACATATTTGTTTTTGGTTTGAGTGGTGATAAATCTATATAACGCCTTGCTATAGCACAAGCGTGTGAAACATTTCAGGAGTATCAAAGGCATATGTCACGTAATTGAAGGAGAATAGCGAGTCAAAACACAACGAAAATTAAAATTTTCTCCTTTAGTGATCCTTACGAATGGGCATGATTAGTGATAGAATCGTCACCTCTTGTGGCGATTGAAACCCTTGATGCAAATCGAAGGAGTGATCACGAACGTTGAATGGTGACAACGCCTCTACTCAGTCCACACGAACGGATTCCTTCAGTCTCAGTGCTAACTGCTATGAATGAAGGCTTTGAGTGAGTGAGAGAGAGAGAAATGAATTTTTCATCTGAACAAATGCTTATGCACAAGGTTTCTATTTGTAGAACCACTTGTGTGGGCTGTAAGCTAAAAAGCCCACTTAAGTGTATGTGGCCCATATCTTATGATATACCAAAATCACATAAGCGCGTAGTACCTTACCATATTTCGTATTCTACTTAAGTGCATCTTACCTTACGATGTTCTACAATTCACTTAAGTGCACCATACCTTACGGTGTTCCTTATTTACTCTATCTCTCATCAATATGTCCTTTTTATGTGTGACCCTGTAGGTTTTCGCGGCATTGACAATTATATTAAATTACGTATTAAATTATGGTTGTCACGTACAAGGATTGGCATGAGATGCTCCCATTTGCTTTGCATGGGTATCATACATTCATCCGCACTTCAACAGGGGCAACCCCTTTCTCTCTTGTGTATGGTATGGAAGCGGTGCTCCCCGTAGAGGTTGAGATTCCTCCATTGCGTGTGCTCATGGAAGCCAAGTTGACTGAGGCTGAATGGTGTCAGACCAGGTTCGATCAGCTGAATTTAATTGAAGAGAAGAGATTAATTGCCATGTGTCATGGTCAGTTATATCAGCAGAGGATGAAGAAAGCTTTTGATAAGAAGGTCAGACCTCGTGTGTTTAGAGAAGGTGACCTTGTGCTCAAGAAGATCCTGTCATTCAAACCAGATTCTAGGGGAAAATAGACTCCCAATTATGAAGGCCCATATGTTGTTAAGAGAGCCTTTTCAGGCGGCGCATTGATACTTAGAACTATGGATGGTGAAGAGTTCACTCGTCCTATGAACGCATATGCAGTTAAGAAATACTTTGCCTAAAAAAGAAAAGAACAGTTCGCTAAGTTGAAAACCCGAAAGGATGCCTTAGGCAAAAATGAGCGTCTCGGTGGATTGAAAACCCGAAAGGGTGATCCAGGCAAAAATTAGAGACATAAAACAAAAAGAATTTCCCGATAAGTTGAGTACCCCACCTTGCGGCAACTTATGCAAAAATTAGGGATTATGGCAAGTAACTGCATTCTGCTGATCTTCAGTATTTTGAAGACTTGATTGAGCACAAGGGTTGACATCAATTCATCACCCCGACAGCGGTCAAGCGCACAGCGGATATCAAGAGTTGATAGAAGGATTAAGGATCATTTGTATTCAATGTTCCCTTTTCCATGTAAATTACCATTTTCAACTTTGTAAAAAATCTATGGAGTCTTGTCATTTACAAACTATCATTCTATCAAATAAAGTTGAGCTTTTATCCAATTGTTTCTACTCTTATTTAGTCCAGCCAATAGTTTAAATTTTATTATGATCATTTTTGAAAATTTAAATTTTTTAATCAAAATCTTTTTTTTTAAAACATATAAAAGCAATAATTTTCCAAAGCAATTGAAAAGGAATATCAACAGCATTTCGATGGATAACAAGTCCATGAGTGCGAAACAGCAGAGGTTCCCCAAGCAGTTAACCCTTCGGGCATCCCTAGACGATTGTGTTGATTCAGTTCCTCGGCGGAGTTTTTTATTCCCCAGTGAAGTTTTTGATTCGAGTTGCTCCCCAGTCAGAGTTTCCTCCTGGTTTCTGAGCAGTTTGTTTCCCTGTAGGGTTGTCTCCCCTTTTTATGGTGTTGACCTAAAATTCCCCACAGGTTCGATGATATTTTTCTTTCCTCAATAGATCTCCTCCCTCCCCAGTTAGGGTTGAGCTTTTTGGATTGATGATCTCTCTGTTCTCCAGCAGTTGTCTCCATATTTTATGGATTGACCGAGGATTGTACCGATGACTCGATTTCTTTGCGACACCTTTGTATCCTTTGTGATCGTTCTTGTCAGCATAAACAGTATATATATATATATATATATATATATATATATATATATATATATATATATATATATATATATATATATATATATATATATATATATATACATTCATATAATTTCATAATTTCATATTTGCATATCCGATTAACTTGTTGGTTTGAGATTCTCATTCCCTGTATGGCGGTACTTTATCCCCATACAAATTCCGTTGTCTGTCCTTCCTCAATTGTAGAGCGTCAGCCCCTTAGGCAGAAAGACTTTAACCTTTCTCCTTTTCCCCACTGAGTTTGTTTCCTCGTGGATGATTATTATTTCAATTTCCTCCCCAGTTATTCATCTGGATGGAACCGTTCCCCTTGAGTTATGTCCTCATTGGGTTGAGTCTTGTTTGAGTGTTTCTTTCTAGCTCTTACCTAGATAGATGCTTTGAATCCCCTAAGAGTCTATTGCCCAGTAACTGGTAATATTCTTCTTAGTTTGCAGTTTGTTACTTCTTGCCCAATACCCGACAAAAGTATACCAGTTTTCCTAGCAATGGAGTCCGCAGTGGATCTATCCTTCTGAAAGTATATCCTTGATATGTTCATCCTAACCGGTGACAAATATCTTTCTCTCCCCTGCCTGATTTTATCCTTGATATGTTCATCCTAACCGATGACGGATATTCTCACCTTTGGTATTATACCTAGTAAAAGGGTAGTTGTAATCCCTATTCTTGTTTCCTAGAGAGCTAATCCTTGATATGTTCATCCTAACCGATGACATGTTTCCTTCTCTTTGCGGTCTTCTACCCAGTAACCGGTAGTTGTAAATCCTGCTTTTCTCCCCTCGACAGAGTTGATCCTTGATATGTTCACTTTAACTAGTGATGGATTCTCTCTCTTGGTATTTTATCCAGTAACTGATAGATGTAAATCCTATTTTTCTCCTCAACAGAGTCTATCCTTGATATGTTCATCCTAACCGGTGACCAATTTTCTCTTTGGTGGTATTCTATCCAGTAACTGATAGATGTAATCCCTATTTTTCTCCCCTCTCAAAGTCTATCCTTGATATGTTCATCTTAACCGGTGACAGATTTTCTCTCTGACGGTATTCTATCCAGCATTCGATAGATGTAATTTCTACTTTTTGTTCAGTTGGTTTATCCTTGACATGTTCATCTTAATCGATGACGGATATCCTCCTTGACATTCCCAGACAAGTCTATCCTTGATATGTTTATCCTAACCGATGACGGATTTTCTTCCCTGTTGAGTTTATCCTTGATATGTTCATCCTAACCGATGACAGATACTCTCACCCTTGGTCTTCTGCCTAGTAACTGGTAGTTGTAAATCCTATTTTCTGTATTTTTCCCTAGCAAGGTTGTTCTTACCCAGTAACCGGTAATGAATACTCCCTTATGTTGGTTCCCAGTGAGTCATCCTTGATATGTTCATCCTAACCGATGACGGGTGTCCTCTCTGTCAGATCTTTATTATCTCCTCACCCAGTAACAGGTAGTAGATAATAGATTTCTGCCCTCCTGTGTTGAAGTTTATTTCTTCCCCAGTTGAGTTGAGTGCACATTTCCTTAGTGAAATTGCTTTTCCTGCATGATTCAAGTACTTCAGTTTTATCTTGACTTACTCGTATCCCCTGCAGATGTTGTTGTTTCCCCGACTGAGTTCTTTCCATGTTTGTATGGAATCCCTCGAGTCCCCCCAGTAGTTTTAAGTCGTAGCCTAGCCTACGCATAACTCTTTTATCCCCCTGAGTCTCTGTCTCCCCAGTGAATTTTCCCTATGGAATACGTTATACTCCTGCGGACTTTCAGTCTCTCTGATTTCTTTTCCTTTGTGGCCATATTTCCCCACAGAGCATTAACTTTTACATTCATGTCATATGCATCATGAGGTCTCTTAGGGACCAAAATTCGTTTCTATATGTTGTTATTTAAGCCCATTCTACTGAGTCGACATGAAGATTTTAACCTTCGCCTCCTCAGTTAGAATGTCCTTAAATAGGGGCAACTTTAAGACCCCAATTTTGACCCTAAGATCCCTCATGCAATTTCATCATAAGCATTAGCATTGGGATCATACCTTGGCATCCTCCTTGTCCCTCTTTCATTGGGTTTATTTTGGGAGAGATCACCAAGCACTTTGTGATTGTATCATACTTGTATATTATCATTTTACTAACCAAAATACCAAAAATATGTCTTTGTATTTGCCTAACTCTTTTGTAGGTAGGGCATGATCCCATTGATTCATCAAGTTCATATCTAGGGTTTGAGACCTTCATGACAAAGAACACAACCATGATTTGATCCAAGAATGGTCACAAGCATCATATATGAGTCCCAATGATCTCTACATGTGATATTGATCAAGTATTCTTCAAGAGTTTGGAGGTGATTTGCCTTGGAAACCCTAGTTTGACTAGGTATCTTGAGTAACTTATCCAACAAGCTATCTCACCATTTGATCAAATTTATAAAGGTACACTTAAAAATTCATCATCTTATGCATATATGATCTACCATGAGCCTAGAAAGTCAAGATAATTGAAGATGAGCAAGTTGGTTGATGGTGGTTGGCCAGATGAATTCATCTGATCAAAACTGGGTCTCCCTAGACCCTATCTCCTACAATTTTCACCATATGAAAATGATTCCAAGATAAAACCTTACTCTAAATGATATTCCAAATAACTTTCATGTTGAGACCTAGAGCTAGTTTAGCTTGGAAAATCATTTTTTATGTTAAAACATTATAGGTCATTTTGTCTAAACCCTAATTTGAAAAGTCAACTTCCCAAGGCCATAACTTGCTCAATTTTTATGAGATGAAAGATTTACAAGTTGTAAAATCAAATTCAAGGTGTATACTTAAACATTTATGTTTGGAATGAGATCTAATTCAACTTTTATGAGCATGTGATATGAGGTTACATTATAGGCCACTTTTGACCTATACCATTGAACAAGTGATTTTTCCAAACTTCAAAAATGTATAACTCTATCATTTCAAATCCAAAGGACATGAAATTGGTGACAATTTTGAAGGTCTTTGAAATAGCTACAACTTTGATGAAGATACTTTTCTCATTTGAAGCTCACATAAAAAGTAAAGCAAGGTGGAATATTGAGATATATGGCTTGACACTTAGAAAAAAATTCAATATGTTGAAATTTCCAAACTTCCACCTCAAAATTCATCATGATACATGCTTAAAATTGAAAAGTGTTGAACATGAAAGTTGTTCCTCTTGATCTAAACTTTCCAAAAATTTCAAGTTCATCCATTTTGGACAAGAATTGAATAGGCTGCGCATGGCTTGAACATTGCATCATCATTTGGCAAGATTGAACTTCAAACTTCCATGCACATTTGCCTAGCATTCCAACATGATCTCAGACTTGTGTACACTCATTTATGGACCTAAAGGAATGATTTCATGGGCCTGTACACGCCCATGCACCCATGCATCACACATTGCTAAATTTGGAAGTTCACTTCAAGTGTGCAAATATCAATTCAATTGGCTATAAATAGAGCTCCATATGCTCAGAATTCAACACACATTCGCGCCAACTTTGATCTTAAACCCCTAACCCTTCCATTTGAGAGGATAATCCTGATAATTTCATCTTAAAATTGAGTTTGAATCTCACTGTTTTGAGATTCAAAACTCCAGGGATCCAAGACCTTTTGTGCATTTCATTCTACTTCTCCAAGCATTCTGAGTGAGATCAAGCACGAGCCAAGGCAAGAACAGTTGAATCCAGACCTTCATTGAAGGTATTTTCCAAAAAATTTCATCTCTTAGATTCTCTCTCAATCTTGCTCAATTCTCTTGATTCTTTGGTTGTCTGAAGTCCTATCAATGTAGGCAAGAAGATTGAGTTACTTAGAGGTCAAATCGAAGCGACTCAGTTGACATACCTCAAAATTCAACTCCTCATATCTTCCTATATGTGAGGAGTTAGTTAAAATTGAGGTCAGATTCGTGCTCTACGCCATTTTTTCTTTCATATCATGTCCTCCATTTTCATTTATGATGTGATGATGAATGGACCAGTCCGGCCAAAGTCGCTTGAGAAGACGACCGGCGCTTTGCTCCAGCAATGATGTGGTACGGTCCAGAGCCATTAGATGGATTCAAAATGTTTTAATCATGAGCGTACATATTGATTACCAAGCGTGTGGATGTTTGACTCAGGCGCATCATGGAACGCGCGCGCTCAACCACTTGATCTGCCACCTCAATTAATGAGGCAGATCAAGTGATCAATGTTTTTTTTTTTTTTTGATTTTAACTTTTATTCCTTTGATTTTCATTAATTCATATTAATTTTAATATTGATCCAAAAAATATAAGAGTTTCACCAAAAAACTTCAAATAATTTCCTCTTTCATATTCTGAATTAAAATTATCTTTTGGATCATTATTAATATTTTTCATGATTTAATTGATTTTTCATTTGTTTTTAATTGTTTAAAAATACTTTTAAGTCTTCAAAAATTCTGAAATTTTTTCTCCAAGGTCCTTTGACCTTGTTTGACCTATGATAAATCTCATGGCCATTTATTTGGTGTTTTGATGAGGTTTTAGGAATTTGACAAGCCATATTCAATTTAAATGTATTATTTTAGTATTTTTAATTTGAATAAATGCCAAATAATTTTGTTGACCAATTGTGATGACTTGATTGTGTTTGATTCATGTTGTTGGGCCTTGGTCAAGGTTGATTTGACTTTGTCAAGTTAATATCATTGGATTTAGGGGATTGATGGAATGTACATTCCATCTCCCAAAGTGAATGAATGATATTAATTTGGTAAAAGTCCTCCTTTGATCAATTTAAGTTTTCATCTATCCCCCTCCCACTTCATCTCATTCCTTTTCTTTATGCATACATCTCATTTGGCCTATGATATCTCAAAGTCCTAAAGCTAGTTGATTGAAAAATTAACATGAGTATGGATGAGATTAGGCCACACCTTTTGCATATTCTTTTTGTGTGTGGTATGTTTCATGAGCATAGTCCATAATACTATGTCTCTAACATGCATTAACACCAAAATTATATTGCCCGCCCTCAAATAATTGTGACTTCTATATAAGTCCAATTACGATTGCTTAACATAGCGCTAAATTTGTGACATAAAAGGCATAGCATTCTAGTTAGTGAGATTGTAAGTCTCCCCTCTTTCATGGTATTGTGTGGAAACTTGGCCTTTTTTCCTTCCTTTTGGAAGATGTCTTGGCTCAAGGATCCATGCTTGTGATAAGTGGGTTGAGTGTTCTCCAAAGAATGTCTAAAAAATGAAAAGCAAAAGCAAAACAATACTAACTTCTAACCTATTAACAACTAACTTTTAATTTCAAGCCATTTATTTTAATGTCATTTAATTCTAGCTTTTATACATTTGCCATTGTTCATATCATTATAATTGTTTATGTTAATGCAATTTCCACTTTTTCCACTTGGACCATATTGTGTGATATATTTTGTTTTCTATATACTTTGCATGTTTGAGTGGTCTTTGACCATTAATGTACATAATTACAACAAAAACCCTAAAAAACCCTTGTGTGGACTGTTGGCTTGATCTTGGACAAATGGACTTAGAACTTAGGCAATATTCATATGCTAAAGGACTTGGCCAATGCCAATTTGTTGAGAAACCAAGTGCTTGCAATTTGAAACTTCATCTGATACATCATTCAAGATCCCTCTGAGTTCATCTGCAACATGATCATTGTGAAGCTGTTATTTTGAATCAGTGACTTTGAAACTCATCTACATGGGCTATTTTGAAGAAGATCACGGAATGGATAAGCTTGGATGTGGATATCTTTATTTGATGCCTTTGCTCTTTAAGATAATATAATTATACATTTGTGTGTTGCTTGATTCTAAAAAGTCCAAGGGAATTCTGGGTTTCTATTAAAGTTCTTGTCTATTGGATTGCTACCTATTTGGTCAGATCTTTTCAACTCTCAACTTTTAATTTTGTGCATAGGATTAGTCTCTTCATCTTCTCCCCATTTCTTTAATTTCAAAATCTCTCCCTCCTTTTTTTCAAAATATTCTTTGATTGAACTTATTTTGTTCTAAACTTTGACCACTTTGCAAAAAGATAGAAACTTTGGCCTTATGCCATTGTATTTTCAAACTTCTTTTCTTAAATCAAACTTGTAAATAAACTTAACTATACTTGACTTAAACTTTCAAAAAGCCAAAACAGAACTAACTCATTCAAACCATTTTTAGGCCTTTGTGCCTTCCAAACTTGATTTTTGTTAAAAGCAATGCATCCACTTTGAAATTTGTATCACGAACTACGAGGTTTTGATCCCTCATTTTTATGTTGGTACGTAGGCACAAGACCGAAGGTCTTGCCAAACACAAAAATATAATTAATGAATTCTTTTCTCATCCCCCCATTCTATTTGTTTGTAAACATCACTTTGTACCAAATACATATGCGCACAAAAAGGGCTCCCTAGAAGTACCTAGGACACTTCGGGTGCTAACACCTTCCCTCTGTGTAACCAACCCCTTTACCTGTAATCTCTGACATTTTATTAGTTTTGATTTGAAAACTTCTTACTTTTGGGTTTTGTTCGTACTTTTTCCCTTTTCCCTTGGAAACAATAAAAGCGCGGTGGCGACTCTTGTTGTTTGATCTCTAGCTTATCCATAGCTTGATGATCATGAATTTACCGCTACAATCATGTTGCAGATGAACTCCAATGGATCTTCAATATTGTATCAGATGAAAGTTCACTTCACAAACACTTGGTTTCATGAAATTTGGCATTGGCTAAGTCCTTTTGCATAGGGAGTGTTGCCTAATTCTAAGCCCAATGTCTCAGATCAAACCCAACAGTCCATAAAAAATGTTTTTTAGAGTATTTGTTGTTATTATGTACATTAAGGTCAAAAGACCACAACACAAACAAGTATAAACAAACACAATATATTCACAAGATATGGCTCAAATGAGAAAAGTAAAAATGGCATTAAAGTAAACAAATTGAATGGTATGAGTAATGACAAATGAAAGAAGACTTAAAATTAAAGTGAATAAAAGTAAATGACTTGAAATTAAATGTTAGTTGTTAGTTGATTAGAAGTTAGTATTGCTTTTGCTTTTGTTTTGTTTAAGTCATTATTTGGAGAACACTCAACCCACTTATCACAAGCATGTATCCTTGAACCAAGATATCTTCCAAAGGAAGGAAAAAAGGCCAAGTTTCCACACAATACAATGAAAGAGGGAAGACTTACAATCTCACTAACTAGAATGCTATGCCTTTTGTGTCAAAAATTTAGCGCTATGTTAAGCAATCGTAATTGGACTTATATAGAAGTCACAACTATTTGAGGCCGGGTAATAAGAATTTTAGTGTTAATGCATGTTAGAGACATGGTATTGTGAACCATGCTCCTAAAACATACCACACTTACAAAGAATATGCAAAAGGGGTGGACCTAATCTCATCCACACTTATGTTGATTTTTCAATCAATTAGCCTTAGGATATGGAGATATCATAGGTCCATGAAATGAATGAGAAGAGAATGGGATTGAGATGAAGATGAAGGGGAAATGGATTCAACACAAATTGGTCAAAGGAGGACTTTTACCAAATTAAAGTCATTCATTCATTTTGGGAGATGAAATGTACATTTCATCAATCCCCTAAATCCAATGATTTTAACTCAACAAAGTCAAATCAACCTTGACCAAGACTCAATAACACAAAAACTCAGCAAGTCAATATTAGAAGCTCAACACAATTTATTTTGCAATTAAACAATTAAAGTCAATTAAATAATGAATTAAATTAAATTATGGTTTATCAAATTCCTAAAACCTCATCAAAACACAAAAGAAATGACCATGAGATTTATCATAGGTCAAACAAGGTCAAAGGACCTTGGAGAAAAAATTTCATAATTTTTGGAAACTTAAAACTATTTTTAAACAATTAAAATTATTCACAAAATCAATTTAATCATGAAAAATATTAATAATGATCCAAAAAATAATTTTAATTCAGAAAATGAAAGAGGAATTTATTTAAATTTTTTTGGTGAAACTCATATTTTTTGGATCAATATTAAAATTAATATGAATTAATGAAAATAAACCAAATAAAATGAAAATCAGAAAATAATAAAAAACGTGGACCACTTGATCTCCCTCATTAATTGAGGTGGCAGATCAAGTGGCTCTCAGCGCGCTTTCCACCATGGTCTTGAGTAAGCGTGCCACACAAGTGGTAATCCGAACCAACGCGTGAGATTAGATTAAATCAAATGGATCTTGTGGTTCAGATGACTGCCAACTCACCACCAGAGCCAAAGTTCCGGTCTCCTTCTTCGGTGAACCTCACCGGACTGGTTCAGTCACAACCATCACCAAAATTAAAAAGAATGACATGATTTTAAATTAAAAATGGCATTGAGCTCGAATCTGGCCTCAATTTATCCTAACTCCAAGTATATTGAGAGATACAAGGAGTTGAAATTTGAGGTGCACGATCTGAGTTGCTTCGATTTGACGTCAAAGCAACTTAATCTTGTTGCCTATATTGGTAGGACTTCAGACAACCATATATCCAAGAGAATTATGGAGAGTTGAGTGAGAATCGAAGAGATGAAAATTTCTAGAAAATACCTTTAATGTAGGTCTAAATTCGATTTCTCTTGCTCTTGCTTGTACTTGATCTTGCTCAGGATGCTTGAAGGGGTAAAATAGAATGATCAAATGGCCTTGGATCCTTGGAGATTTGAATCTCAAAACGGTGAGATTCAAACTTAATTTCCAAATAGAAATTCTCAAGATTATCCTTTGGAATGGGATGGTTTGAATGCTTGGGATCAAAGTTGGCGCGCCGGGTCTTCAATTCTGAACCTAGAGGTCTCTATTTATAGCCAATTGATTTTATATTTGCACACTTGAGCATGGAATCCAAAAATAGAAATGAGTGATGCATGGGTGCATGGGCGTGTACAGGCCCATGAAATCATGTCATTTGGTCCATAAATGAATACAAATAAGTCTGAGATCATGTTGGAATGTCATGCATTGGTGTGTGGGAGTTTCAAGTTCAATCTTGCCAAATGATGATGCAATGTTCAAGCCATGTGCAGCCCATTTAAATCTTGTCCAAAATGGATGAAATGGACTTTTTGGAAAGGTTAGATCAAGAGGAACAACTTTCATGTTAGACACTTTTTCATTTGAACCTTGGATCATGATGAATTTTGAGGTGGAAGTTGGGAAAATCAAACATGTCAAAAAAAAAATTCTAAGTGTCAAGCCATATGTTCACTTATTCCACCTTGGCTAACTTTTCATGTGAGCTTCAAATGAGAAAATTTCCTTGATAAAAGTTGTATCTATCTCAATGTCCTTCAAAATGGTCACAAATTTGACCTCATTTGGATTTAATATGAAGGAGTTATGCATTGGTCCAAAGTGACCTATAATGTATCCTCATATCACATGCTCATAAAAGTTGAATTAGCTCTTCCTAAGAACATAAAAGTTTAAGTAGACAACTTTAATTCGATTGTGCAACATGTAAATCTTTCATCTCATAAAAATTAAGCAAGTTATGGCCTTGGGAAGTTGACCTCCAAATTAGGGTTTACACAATATGACCTATAATCTTTCATTATAAAAAATGACTTTACAAGAAAAACTAGCTCTAGACCTTAACATGAAAGTTGTTTAGAATGTCATTTAGAGTAACTTTGATCTTGGAATCATTTTCATATAATAAACATTGTAGGAGATAGGGTCTAGGCAACCCCAGTTTTGATCAAATGAATTCCTCTAGTCAACCACCATTAACCAACTTGCTAACTTGCAATTCTCTTGACTTTTGGAACTCATGGAGGATCATATATGCATAAGATGATGAAATTTGAAGTATCCCTTGAAATATTTGATCAATTGGTGAAGAAGCTTGTTGAAGAAGTTACACAAGATACCCAGATGAATTAGGGTTTCCAAGGCAAACCAATTCCAAACTCTTGAAGATTTCTTGATCAAAATAACATGTGAAGATCATGGGGATTCATATATGATACTTAGAGCCACAACAAACCAATTCTTGATTGAGCTCCTTTCAATGAGGGTCTTAAACCCTAGGTATGAGCTTGATAAAGCAAATGTGAGCACATGCCCTACCTACAAAAGAGTTAGTTTATACAAAGACATATTTTTGGTATTTTGGTTAGTAAAATGATAAAAATACAAAGTATGATACAATCACATGATGCTTGGTGATTTCTCCCAATGCAAACCCAATGGATGAGGGATAAGGAGGATTCCAAGGTGTGATCCCAATGATAATGCATATGATGAGATATCATGGGGGATCTTAGGGTCAAAATTGGGGTCTTACAACTGTCCCTATTTAAGGACATTCTAGCTGAGGAGATGAAGGTTAAAATCTTTGTATCGACTCAGCAGAATAGGCTTAAATAACAACATATATAAACAAATTTTGGTCCCTAAGAGACCTCATGATGTATATGATATGAATGTTAAAATAAATCTCTATGGGTAAATGTTGCCATTAAGGAAAAGAATCCGAAGAGACTGAGGATGCGCAGGGGCACAACACATTCCATGAGGAAAAACTCACTAGGTGTAACACCTCAAAATTTGCCCTCCTCTCTTGGGACTAGCTTAACATATTGCATTTCATAGTTTAGGGCATTAGGCATGTGCATATTGCATATCATGTGAAACAAGCAAGTCATCCTCCTAAGTCTTTCTCAGAAGATAGAGAGGTCAAGAGATTCAAGCCTGAGGGTCTCATGGATTGATCACTAGCCATCAGAGGGTTTGTGCTTCAACTAGGGTTTCATTGGTTCCTCAAGGGGGTTAAGCATTATCTTGATTGCAAGGGTACATCATCATCATCATGGTTATGTCCTTATCAAAGGCTTCAAAATTCATGCTCAGATTCCTTGGGATTGGGGTTTTGACCTCTGGTCAACCCTGATCAGTTGTATTCTACCAGTCAGGGTTTTTCAAGGAGATGAGGTTATTTGCTTGGGTGAGGATCATATGATTATTATGTGAGGCTTACAAGAGCTAGGGTTTCATTTTGGAGCCAATTCCTCAAGTTGTTGAGGCTCAAGCTGATCAGAGCACTTCTAAGTCATTTGTCAACCATAAAAGTCAATTGTGCAAGAACTGAGGGCTAGGAGGGGGAGAAATGAGTTTCAACATCCCATTCATGTCCCAAAGAGGCTTATTTGTCATTACAAATGCATATCTTGAAGAATTTGAGGTCAGATCAAAAATTTCCCAAAATGGAAAATGACCTATAATTTCAAGTTTCTAAAAATGGAAAGTTTTTGGTTCAAATTCAACTTGATCTTACATCATCAAAGAAGCTTCAAATGAAATTTTGTCCAACATGAAAGTTGAAGATCTCTCTCTCCTATTTCCAAAAAGTCCAAGATCATGAATTTATAATGAATGGTTGAGGAGATATGGTCCAATCATTGCCAAGTGTACATGAAACTTCAAATGGCCATATCTTTTGAACCAAGACTCCAAATTTGGTGGTTCTTTTTGCAAAATGTTTCTCATGACATGAATTTTCCAAATACCTCATCACATTGCATGAAATTTATCACATGATCAATTGCATATCCAAGTCAATTTTGGAGGGAAAATTGGAAATTTAAAATTGATGCATCATGAGAGCTTTCCACCATTGCCATTGTGTTTGAAAATTGATTTTGAGTGAAAATAATCAGCTACATGGCACTGTTCACGTGGAAATGGCCATGCACCCTCCAATTTTCATGTTTTGGTCATAACACTTTATCTTGTTTAATTTGAACTAAGCCATGCCTAATGTTGTTTAGTATTTGATTAGTGAAGAGTATATATTCCTAATCATAACAGATTTGCACAGAATTCTGGATCTAGATCTCACATTCTTCTCTCCCTCCAAAAATTTCTCACAATCAAATTTCAAAATTCTTCAACATAACACCTTGTTTTTGTTGAAGATTCATGATCAGTGAGTGTAATTGAGTGTGAATCCATCAATTGTTTGAAGATTTGGAGCCACTTTCGAGCACTTGAAGTTCAAGAACCTGGCCATGAAGATTCTGATTTGAGCTGGATCTAACACCTTTCAAGCTTTCTTTTCTTCATCAATCATCTCTACAAGCATTCTGGAACTGATTGGAACCATTACAAGTGTTGGATCGTGCAAAACCAGAATCTGCTCTTCAAGAGGTGAGTTTTTTGACCTTCACAATTCTCAAATCCATGTGTATGTTTGTGTAGATCTTTGTTTGCTGATGAATCTGGTGGAAAAATCGTGTGAATTGATGCATTATTCAATGAGTTATGTGTGATTGAAGTTTTGTATCCATAAATGATTTTGCTCGATTCTCTCTATTCTTGACGATTTGTGCTTAGCCATTGCTTGATCCGTGTTCACCATGAAAAGATCTTTAGAATGATGTTCTTGTTTTTGATTTCTGGAAATTTCTGGAGAATGCGTATGAAGCTTTTCACTGTTCATCATCTTCTTCATGAAGAAGATGAAGATCATCCATGTTAGCGTCGGACTTGTGATATTAGCGACGGATCTGGTTCTTTGCATGTGTGGCCTAGGGCTTCCTTTTGATTGGTTCATGCTGTTGCCTCGCTAGCAAATTGAGTGGCTCACAATCGTTTGACCGCGCCAACTAAGCTTTGACTGGCCACGCCGTTTAATGAAACGGTGCGTTTCATTGGCCTGGCGCGCGCATTTTGAATTTCAACCTAGTTCGATTCCCGGCGCTGCCACATTTTCAAATGTTCATGATTTTTATGCCTTTTCCCTCCATTTTCCATGCTTTGCTTATTTTTGATTTTCATTTTTTATGCCAACTTAGAAAAATCATAACAAATTGAAAAATGGCTCAAATGATTCCAAATTTTTTGCAAAATGATCCTCTATTTGTCTAGTTTTTTATGATGATGAATTTTGAAGTTGTGCATGGCTAGATTTCTGTTTGTGTTAGAATGATTGAGCACATGTGCTTTTATGACCTTGCCTTGCTTCTTCTATCATGAAATGCTTGATATTGATCCAAATGCATTGAAATTTTGCATGATTGTTCTTAACATGTTAATTGACATTTTGGTTTTAGTTTGACATTTTTGCCATGCTCCATTTTTGTTTTCTGTACATGTTAACATGGTGTGACAATTTGTGTCACACAATTAGGTGATCAACTTGTGCCATTCCATTTCCATGCCAAATGATCTCTTTTGATTCTGATTTTTTGTGTGTTGATTGTATTGGATGTGTTGGATGCTCATGAATTTTTCCAAAATTATTTGAATCATTTCTGTTTTGATTGGGAATTTTCATTCATAATGACCAAATGTATGCCTTGAATTGGTCTTTGACTTCTCTTGCTTATTACATGCCCTTGCTCAATGATTTTGGTGTGGAACTTTTTAGGACATGTTAATATGTGTTTGAAGTTGCATTGTGTTGAATTTCAGCTCCTGTTTTGAATTTTTTCTTCACCTTTGACCCTAGGCTTTGACCTAGTGGTTTGTTACTTACATGTGAGCTTTGAATTTCAGGACCAAGCACCTAACCTCCATGGTTGATGTTGCTTCATCATTTGAATGTTGATATTTGCTTTTGATTGCTAACATTTTCTGTTTTGTAGGTTGATGATAACTTATTTGAGTTTGCCTTATGGTTTATTTGTTGTACATTGGGATTGCCTGTTTGATATTGACTATTGTCTGTTTGTCTGAATTCTGTACTGATTGGTTTAGTTGTTTCCACAGGTACCTAAGTTGCTTTAAGTTCATTTGAACTTTGCTTTGCTTTTGCTTGTGGTTGGCATACCACTTAGGTATAATCCCTAATCTTCATGTAGTCTGGAAGACCTGTCATGTTACTCTGGCAGGCACCTGTCTGAAGCCCTCCTTAAGAGGCAATGTTTGTGGTTGTTTAATTTTGTGCCAAGCAGGTTAAGTCCTCTTAAGAGGCAATTGGCAGATAAAAGGGATGTGTAATCCATCCCCTGCTATTCTGTTGTGTCATTCATCTTGCTCACACCATGTGTTTATGCACTTTGAATAAAAAAACCCAAAATCTTGTTGTGTCAAGTCATGTGGAATAGAGTCCCACATTCTGGACTCCCACACTTTGATGTTTATCTGCTTAGCTTCTCATCTCCTTTCTGTATGAGTTGTATGATCAACTTTTGAGGAAGTTGACGTACGTAGAGATAGACTTGAGTTGACTCACTGCCTGTGTGAGTCAAACTCTTGTTAGAGACTTCAATGTAGGGATCATTTGCATGACAACTTCTAGGCTCGTGTCGTAGTCTCCCTAGTAGTCTGTTATCTCCCTAGTCTCTGGTTAGGATAGAAGTTTTTTCCCTGTTAAGGGGAACTACGTCGCCCTGATCCTCATACCAGATGAGGTACGTAGGCAGGAGATGAGCAGATCTCTCCGGGCGCCCTTTTTCTTTTTCAACCCTCCCGTGTGTGTTTGCTTGTTTGGAGTCTGATGTAAGTCCAGCGATTGGCAGTCGGTTTCCCGTGTGTGTTTGCTTGTTTGGAGTCTGACGTAAGTCCAGCGATTGGCAGTCGGTTTCCTGTTTGCGTTTCTTTTGTGGAGTCGGATGTAAGCCCAACGATTGGCATTCCGTTTCCAGTTTGTGTTTGGGTGTTTGCTCTGACGTCTCAGCGTCTCCGTTTAGCGTTTTGTTTCGGCGTGCGTTAGCCGAACTACGGTAGCTCTAATTCTCATTCCAGATGAGATACGTAGGCATAGGATGCGATATCCTAGCGAGCCCGTTCCCCTCTCTTTCCATCTGTGTTTTATTCCAGTGTGTGTGCATTCTTTGAGCAGTTATTTAACAACCTTATTCTATCCTTTCTGAGCGTGGATCCCGTCGAGTACGACGGACGTGAGGGGTGCTAATACCTTCCCCTTGCGTAACCGACTCCCGATCCTTGCGTCTCCGGTTGTAAGACCATTTCCTTTCCAGGTTTACTTCGAGCGTTTCCTTTCCCTCTTTTGGGTTAAATAATGCACGGTGGCGGCTCTGTTTGTTGTGCTTTTCCCGCCGGTTGTTTTTCGCGGATGTGACAGCTGGCGACTCTGCTGGGGACTAGAAGTTGACCTCTTGCTGGTCCATCTTCCCTAAGCGAGTCATTCCTAGCGCTCTCTAGGGTAGTTTTGGTTGCTTGTGCTGCTCTATTTATTGCATTTATGATTATTATACTGTAACTGTATATATTTGCATAAATGTTTGCATGCATCATACTATCATTGTGTTGTCTTCTGTACAGGTGGTTCCTCTAATTTGGGGTGGGTGTTCTGAGTGGGGCTAAAACCCAGGCCCGAGTATACACCTAGGATTAGTGTGGTCTCACGTTTCCTCACATGTTGGATCAGCATGTTGTTGCAACGTGACATACCACAAGCCGGACGAGGTTCTTTTGAGAGAGCTTTTCCTTTGTAGAGTATCCACTTTGGTTGAGTCACCTCATCTGAGCTATTGACTTCGGTGACCGTTCTTTCCCGGATCTTTGGTTTAGACAATCTTATGAGAGCTGCAGCGGCACACCCGAAAGGGCAAACCCGTTGAGTATCTTGTCCGATTGTCGAGACCATTATCCGCCTTAGGATGACCTGATTAGAATTCACCTGTGAGGGGAGGGTTGATTCTTACAGATGCATGTGCTGATGATGACTTTCTGATGGTGACTAATGGTTCAGTTATTGATCAGAGTTCTATTTATAAGTCGGATTTATGGATTTATTTCCGAGACGCCGGAGTTCTGTCCGTGGTATTTATCAGTGGGGATCCGTTTATTTCTGGATTCCCTGGGCTGGTTCAGAGGGTATTGTGGTTATCTGTTCAGAGGACTTTCTGATGATGGTGGTGATGTATTCTTAGTTCCGTTTATTTTGGAACTCTCGAGTTGGATTTATGGTTACTCAGTACCTCCGATGATTGTGATCAGTTCAGAGGCCGTAACTCAGTGCAACGGATGTTCAGATGACTTGGAGGATGGCACAGTGCATCACATTCATGCATCAGCATCATTCACATTTTGCATTTATCTGCATCTAACTCATGTTTATCCATATGCAGGGGACATTCTTGATCGAGATCCTGGTTGAGAGACTTCTTTGCTCCAGATATGAGGCCCGGCTTGAAAGATGACGTAGTCTACAGTTTCTTCAATCCAGAGATTGATTTGTTGAAGGATATGGTAGCATTGATTACACCTGACCATGTGGGGATGTTCCGTGAGGATTTTGGTGGTATTCTGAAGGTGGTTTTCAGGCTTACTGATATAGATAAGAGTGCCATCCACACTTTTCTCCAGTTTTATGACCCGGGCTTGAGGTGCTTTGTGTTCCCGGATTACTTGTTGGGACCTTTGATGGAAGACTATGCCAGTATCCTGGGTCTTCCGATCAGGGATCAGATTCTGTTCTATGTCACTAAGGACGAGCTTGATGTTGCTGAGATTTCTCGTGCTCTTTATTTGAGCCTTGAAGTGACTAAGGGAGGTTTGAAGGAGAAGGGAAAGTTGCTCGGTTTTCATCTGAGTTTCTTGGAGGCTAAAGCCAAGGAGCATGCTGTTGTGGGTAATTGGAAGACCGTTTATGCTTTGATTGCTGTGAGCATCTATGGGATCATCATGTTTCCTAATCAGAAGAACTTTGTGGACGTTAATGCCATTCGGGTGTTTATGCAGAGGAATCCTGTTCCTACCTTGGTTGGGGATGTGTATTACTCGGTCCATAATCCGAACGAGAAGAGGCGAGGGGGATTGATCAGATGTTGTGCTCAACTGTTGCACAAGTGGTTCATGGGATATCTGCCTCCCAGAGGTGCCTTTGTTTCTCTTGATCCTATGGTTAATTGGGCGACCAAGTTGATGGGTTTGCGAGCTAAGGGCATAGCTTGGACTCATAATGGTGTGGCTGGACGAAACTTCATTTACAGTTGTGGGAGCTTTCCCAATGTGCCTCTTATAGGAGTTCAAGGTTGCATTAATTACAACCCGACGCTTTTTAGGAGACAAATGGGGTTTGCTATGGAGGTTCCTCCTCTCGAGTGTGAGATTCAGGAGTCTTTCTACTTCCCAGCTGAGGGTAATCTGTCACAGTTGAGGCAAGTGTTCGGGGCATGGCGCAATATTCAGAGGAAGGGCAAGGTTCCTTTTGGCAAGGTTAATAGCAGGTCTCTTCCCCCATTTGATGATTGGCTTAGGAAGAGGATTGAGCTCACACATCTACCATTTCCTGGGGGTGATCCTTGGTGTCCATTAATTGAGGGGCCACGTTCTTCTGTCAGCATGGAAGAGTTCCTTGAGATTTAGAAAGCCAGAGATCAGCTGCAAGCAGAGAAGACTGAATTGGAGATGAGTGTTGCTAGAATTCAGAAGGCTAATCAGGAAATCAAAGGGAAAATGGAAGACCAGGATAAGAGACATGCCATGGAGGTGAAGCGCTTTGAGATAGACACCGCTTATTATGGCAAGATCAGCCAAGCTTTGGAGTCATCTACAAAGGAGCACGACATCACCAAGGAGAAGTTGGCTAGAGCTTTGAGAGTCATTGAAGATGAGAAGAGAAGACAAATCCTTATGAAGAATCAGAGGGAGGCCAGAGCCAAAGTCCTTGCCACAGAATGGGAAGCGGAGAAAGCGAAGATTATTGCTGAGAGAGATCACTATTTTGCTGAGAGGGATCATTACTTTAGACAGATGAAGATTCACCAGAAGGAGATAGGAAGACTGCAGCAGGAGAACACTGAGCTCAGGTTTGCCGTGAAGTTTACCAGGATGGTTGATGATGTAGGGCCCTCTGTGGGACCTTCTTCGGTGTAGACTTTTGTTATCATGTGTTGGATTACCGTCAGGCCTGTTGACGGAATTCACTTGCTTGTATTTCCTTTCTGTTTCTGAAGAATTGTAATTTGATTTGTATAAGACTTGATGTATGACTCTTGCACGTGTAGTGCACTTTTGATATACAGTGGTCATTCAGTGATTGATCTTCAAGCTTTATTTGCTTTGCCATGCTTCACTCACACTGCACACACATGGTTGGGTGATATCTTTGCTAAATCATAATTCTCTGCTCTGTATGGCAAAATCAAATGATGAATGTCAGAATGTTGCTGTCAAATTATTATCTGTCTCGATGAAACCAGGTTCGCTAGACAGAGTGTTCCTCATATGGATGGACATTGCATTCATGCATAATCATAATAACTTGTCTTCTATTTTGCAGGTGTCAGTTTCTAACGTGCTTGATTATTTCAGGAATCATTGCTCGCGCACGTAGAATCATTCCTTTGCACGCAGCACGTCCACACAAATATCCTACTAGACGCAACACATCCAGGCTGATGGATCTACCCAACGCAAATGTTCTCGAGCTGAAGGAGAAAATGAATGAACTAATCAATGTCATGCAAGGGTTTGCCGTGGGACAAAAAGCACTTGCTGATAAAGTGGAGAAGCTCGAGCGGGCTTCAGCTGCCAACAGTGGTAACAATCAGGAAGGAGTGTCCAACAATGGCCTTGGGGTTCTAGGGATGGAGGAGATCTCAGAAAGAAAAATACTGCGGGTGTAGTGATAAATAATGGGGGTGGTTTCGGTGTTGCCACAGGCGGTGGACCAGGTCCGATGGGTAATAATCTGAAGGATAGTTTGTTTCCTCCTTTCTTTGGGGCCGAAGAGGATAGGGAGGAAGACAGAGAAGCAGATCAGTTCTCCATGTTGAATGAACAGTTCGGGCAATACGGTGTTCAACCACCAAACAAAGAGATTCAGGTGCTGGCGGAGAAAATCAGGGCTCTTGAAAGTCATGCTACTCCGGGGGTTGTTAACATGTCGAATATGGGGCTTGTTGAGGGAATTGTGATTCCACAAAAGTTTAAAGCGCCTGCGTTTGACAAATATAATGGGAGTTCTTGCCCGGAAACTCATCTACAGGCTTTTGTCCGAAAGATTTCTGCTTATACAATGGACCAGAAGCTTTGGATGTACTTCTTCCAGGACAGTTTGTCTGGAGGATCCCTGGAATGGTACACCAAGTTGAAGTCTTCTGACATCAAGAGCTGGCAGGATCTTGGTGATGCGTTCTTTAAACAATACCAGTTTAATGCTGATATGGCTCCTAGTCGTACCCAGTTGTAGGGTATGTCTCAGAAGCCTAATGAGGGGTTTAAAGAATATGCACAGAGGTGGAGGGAGCTGGCGGCCCGAGTCCAACCTCTGTTGGTGGATAGAGAAATGTCAGACCTGTTTATGGGTACCCTTCAGGGGACATTTGCAGAGAGGATGGTTGGATGCCCGATTACCAACTTTGCTGATATTGTGGTGGCCGGAGAGAGAATTGAAAGTTGGTTAAAGATAGGGAAGATTCAGGGTAGTGCTTCGTCGTCTGGATCAAAGAAGCCCTTTGGTAATGGCCAGAGAAAGAAGGAGGGTGACACCAGTGCCGTATATGCCCAGAGGGGACAGAGTAGGGATCGTTACTATCAGCACACTGCTGCGGTAACAATTCCTGCTGATAATCAACAACAGCAACAGCATCAACCGCAACAACAATGACAACCATTTCAACAGAGACCGCAGAGGGCCGGGTACCAGGTAAGAGGACGAATGAATGATCGTCAATTTGATAGACCACCTGTGACCTACTCATTCTTGCTGAAGAAGTTGAAGGATTTGGGGTTGGTCCAGCTGAGGACGTTGGCACCGTTGAGACCTGATCAGAGGCCGACCAATTTCGATGAGAACGCCAAGTGCGAATTCCACTCTGGTGCCCTTGGACACAATGTAGAAAATTGTAAAGCTTTTAAGCATGTGGTCCAGGACTTGGTGGATTCTAAGGCAATCAATTTTGCACCATCTCCAAATGTGAATGTTAATCCCATGCCTGCACATGGTCAAATGGGGGTGAATGCAATTTCTGAAGATGGTAGAAGAGTTGGGTTGACAGAGGTAGACCAGTTGAAGACTCCATTGGCTGAGGTCAAAAGACAATTGTTGAAGAATGGGGTCTTCCCGGGTTGTGATGACTGTTGTGCTGCGTGCACTGTTGCTATCAATGGGTGTGTTTTCTTGAGGGAGGTTGTCCAGAAGATGATGGATGAGGGAAGCCTCAGGTTTGAGAAGGCTGATTTAGGGAAGGAAGATATCTCCACCATAACCATCTATTTCGATCCGGTCGATTTGTCAACGCTGACCGATGTGGCTCCAGTTACTATCACGGTACCTGGGCCAATTCCTTATGACAACGACGATGTTGTACCATGGCATTATGGTGGAGAAGTTTATTGTAATGGGGAGAGGTTGGAGGATCAGACTGCAGGTGAAACCACCGTTTCAAAGGTGGATAATGCCGGACCCAGTGGTTTCACTCGCAGTGGAAGGTTGTTTGCACCCGATGCTTTGAGGAATGGGGAAGGAGAGAGAGAAAAGAAAGATAAGGCCGAGGCTTTAGCCAGGGCGAGAGGGAAGCAGGTGGTAAATGAGGGTACTCCTGTGGTGACACCGGCGCCTGGTGGGTCGGAAAGAGAACTTGATGATGAAGCTGAAGAATTTTTGAGAATCATCAAGAAGTCTGAGTACAAGCTTGTTGACCATCTGCAGCAGACCCCATCCAAGATCTCAATCTTGTCCTTGTTGCTGAGCTCCGAGGGGCATAGAGAGGCTTTATTGAAAATACTGAAGAGAGCCTATGTTCCCCAAGAGATCACAATCAATCAGTTGGAGACGGTGGTGTCAAACGTCAATGCCAGTCATGGGTTGGGTTTCACTGATTTGGATCTGACTGTGGATGGGCGGAATCACAATAGGGCATTACACATTGCGATAGAGTGTAAAGGAGCGGTGCTTTTGCACATGTTGGTTGATACCGGCTCATCGCTCAATGTGTTGCCAAAGAAGGCCTTGGCAAAGCTGGACTGTGAAAGGTTGATCTTGACGCCCACGAACCTGATAGTTAGAGCTTTTGATGGCTCAAAGCGGGTTGTGTTTGGAGAAGTGGAGCTCCCGGTGAAGATTGGGCCCGAGGTGTTCAAGTCGGTATTCTATGTCATGGATATTCAGCCGGCATACAGTTGCCTATTGGGTCGCCCATGGATCTATGCTGCGGGAGCAGTGACTTCGACTTTGCACCAAAAACTGAAGTACATCTGGGACGGGCAGGTCGTCACCGTTTGTGGGGAAGAAGACATCTTCGTCAGCCACCTATCATCGTTCAAGTATGTTGAAATGGACGGTGAGATATGGGAAACGCCAAGTCAAGCATTCGAAACCGTCAAGGTGGAGAATGCTATTTTTGCTAAAGAGGAGAAGCCGTCCATTTCTTCATACAAACAGGCTGCTGAGGTGGTGAAGAATGGAGAAGCTCCTGGTTGGGGAAAGATGATGGATATCGCTGCTAAGAAAGACCGATTTGGGGTTGGTTATCAGCTGGGCCGAGGCTCGTCTGGACAGGGTAGAGGACGTCGTACGTCATTCACGTTCACCAGTGCTGGAATGCTGGATCCATATCACATCTGTATGGTGGGTGAAGAAGTTGACAGTGACTGTGAGATTGATCAGTGGATAAAACCGTGCGTACTAGGGATGGAGATCCAGAACTGGAAGGCCGAAAAGATCATCACTGTCACTCTACGTGAAGAGTAATATTTCCTGTTTTTCAATTTTATTTGCATGGAAGCCATACGTTTTGCCTGAAACGTAATGGTTCATTGTAAGGGCCACCTCATGTTTCATTTTGCAATTTTTGCATCATAAATAAAAGGATGTTTTTCAGTTAAAAGCGGTGTTCCCTGTTTTTCATTTATTTTTGCAGTTTAATCAAAACAAAAATAAAAATGGCAATGTTTGTTTTCATTTTTCTTTTCATTTGTTTCGCTCCGGTTCTAAAGCAATGCATGAATCAACATTCATGCAGATGCGATCTTTCTTTGGATCTCATTGATAACAATCCTGTTACACCCTCATATGACTTCGACAATCCGATCTATCATGCCGAAGAAGAAGGCGAAGAAGATTGTGAACTGCCGGAGGAATTAGCCAGGTTGTTGAAACAAGAGGAGAAGGTGATTCAACCGCACGAAGAGCAAGTTGAGGTTGTGAATCTGGGTACCGACGAGGTCAGAAAAGAAGTGAAAGTTGGGGCTGCTTTTGAGGAAAGTGTCAAGAGCAGAATGGTAGCCTTGTTGAAAGAGTATGTTGATATCTTCGCCTGGTCTTATCAAGATATGCCAGGGTTGGATACCGATATTGTTGTGCACAAGTTACCGTTAAGAGCAGATTGTCCTCCAGTGAAGCAGAAGTTGCGCAGAACCCGACCTGAGATGGCCATGAAGATTAAAGAGGAAGTGCAGAAGCAGTTGGATGCTGGGTTCCTCGCCGTCACTAATTATCCGTCTTGGGTCGCAAACATTGTGCCAGTCCCGAAGAAGGATGGGAAGGTGAGAATGTGTGTGGACTACCGAGATCCGAATAGAGCTAGTCCGAAGGACGATTTCCCACTACCTCACATTGATGTGTTGGTAGATAATACAACTCAGTTCTCGGTGTTTTCCTTCATGGATGGCTTTTCTGGCTATAATCAAATCAAAATGTCGCCAAATGATATGGAGAAAACAATGTTCATCACACCGTGGGGCATTTTTTGTTATAAGGTGATGCCATTCGGTCTCAAGAACGCCGGTGCTACTTATCAGAGAGCTATGGTGACTTTGTTTCATGATATGATTCATCATGAAATCGAATGCTATGTTGATGACATGATAGCAAAGTCCCAGACAGAAGAGGGGCATTTGGTAGATCTGGCCAAGTTGTTTGACCGATTGAGACAGTTCAGACTGAGGTTGAATCCGAATAAGTTCACTTTTGGAGTGCGGTCCGGTAAGTTGCTGGCGTTTATAGTAAGCGAAAGAGGAATCGAGGTTGATCCTGCTAAAGTAAAAGCAATACAAGAAATGCCTGAACCGAGAACAGAAAAGGAGGTTCGTGGTTTCTTAGGTAGATTGAACTACATTTCACGGTTCATATCTCACCTAACAGCCACGTGCGAACCTATATTCAAGTTGTTGAGAAAAGATCAAACGGTCAGGTGGAATAATGATTGCCAAGCGACATTTGTAAAGATAAAAGAGTATTTGCAGGAGCCTCCGATTCTGATGCCTCCTGTGGAGGGACGACCGTTAATTCTGTATTTGATAGTCCTCGAGGGGTCTATGGGGTGTGTATTGGGGCAGGATGACGAGTCTGGTCGAAAAGAGCATGCGATTTACTACCTTAGCAAAAAGTTTACCGACTGTGAAACAAGATATTCACTGCTCGAGAAAACTTGTTGTGCTTTGGTCTGGGCTGCTCGCCGACTAAGACAGTATATGCTGGTTCATACCACTTTATTGATTTCCAAGATGGATCCAATTAAGTATATTTTTGAGAAGCCAGCATTGACCGGACGGGTTGCGAGGTGGCAAATGATTTTGACTGAATACGATATCCAGTATACCTCTCAGAAAGCAATCAAGGGGAGTGTATTGTCTGATTACCTCGCCCAGCAACCCATTGAGGATTATCAACCAATGAAGTTTGAATTCCTTGATGAGGACATCATGTTTCTCAAATCGAAAGATTGTGAGGAACCAATCCCGGAGGAGGGGCCTGACCCTGAATCCGAATGGATTCTGATGTTTGATGGGCCCGTTAACGTGAATGGTAGCGGTGTTGGTGCTGTTTTGGTTACGCCGAAAGGATCTCATATTCCTTTTGCTGCCTGGCTATCATTTGAATGCACCAACAACGTGGCTGAATATGAAGCTTGTATATTGGGGATTGAGGAGGCGATTGATTTGCGGATCAAGAACCTTGTCATATATGGAGATTTAGCTTTGTTTGTGAATCAGGTTAACGGAAAATGGTATACGCATCAATCTCATTTAATTCCATACCGGGATTATACGAGGAGATTGTTGACGTTTTTCACCAAGGTGGAATTGCATCATGTGCCAAGAGAGGAGAATCCTTTGGCAGATGCTTTGGCTACTCTGGCCGCCTTGATTAAGGTGCAGTGGTGGAATCAGTTCCCTAGTGTTGAGGTGGGACGTCTGGATAGACTGGCTTATGTGTTTGCTGTTGACACAGTGCCTGATGATGAGAAGTCGTGGTATTATGATATCAAGCGCTATCTGGAAACCCAGGAGTATCCTGAGGGAGCATCTAAGAAGGACCGAAAGACTCTGAGGAGGTTGGCCATGGTGTTCTATCTGAACAAAGATGGGGTTTTGTATAAGCGGAATTTTGATTGGGTTTTGCTTAGATGTGTTGATGACAAAGAAGCAAGCCAATTGATGAAAGAGGTTCACGAGGGATCGTTTGGTACCCATGCCAGTGGGAATGCGATGGTAAAGAAGCTGTTACGAGCCGGGTATTATTGGATGACAATGGAGGCCCAATGTTTCAATTTCGTGCAGAAATGTCATAAATGCCAGATTTATGCTGACAAGGTGAACGTGCCTCCAAATCCGTTGAGCTTGATGTCATCTACGTGGTCGTTTGCCATGTGGGGCATTGATATGATCGGAAAGATTAAGCCTACGGCTTCGAACGGGCACCAGTTCATATTAGTGGCTATTGATTACTTCACCAAGTGGGTGGAAGCAGCTTCTTATGCAAATGTGACGAAGCAGGTCGCTGCCAGATTCCTGAAAAGAGACATCATTTGCAGATATGGAGTTCCTGAGAGAATCATTACTGATAATGGTTCTAATTTGAACAATAAGATGATGGCAGAGCTGTGCCGAGAATTCAAGATCGAGCATCACAATTCTTCTCCTTATCGTCCGAAGATGAATGGGGCGGTTGAGGCAGCCAATAAGAATATTAAGAAGATTGTGTAGAAGATGGTCGTGACCTATAAAGATTGGCACGAGATGTTGCCGTTTGCATTGCATGGGTATCGAACCTCGGTGCGTACGTCTACTGGAGCAACGCCTTTCTTGTTGGTATATGGAATAGAAGCCGTGCTACCGGTTGAGGTTCAGATTCCGTCGTTGAGAGTCCTGATGGACGTGAAATGGCAAGAGGCTTAATGGGTAAGGACTCGGTACGAAGAGTTGAGCCTGATTGAGGAGAAGAGGCTGGCGGCCATCTGTCATGGGCAGTTGTACCGGCAGCGGATGAAGCGCGCTTTTGACCGAAAGGTGAGACCTCGGGTATACCATGTAGGCGATATGGTGTTGAAAAGGATCCTTCCTCCTCAAAACGATAGTAGGGGCAAATGGACACCCAATTACGAAGGTCCATTCGTGGTCAATAAGGTTTTCTATGGCGGAGCCTTGTTGTTGACGACTATGGATGGTGAGGACTTTCCATCCCCTGTGAATGCGGACGCAGTTAAAAAATACTTCGTATAAGAGACCCGCTGGACGAAAAGAATAAAATAGTCCAGGCAAAAATGGGCATCCCGGCGAACCAAGAAAAAAAAGAAATAGGTTCGGGAAAAAATTAGGGATAAAAAAGAAAAATTGTACACCCGACAAGTCGAAAACCTGAAAAGGCGACTTGGGCAAAAAAGGGTATCCCGGTGGACTGAAAACCCGAAAGGGCGGTCCAGGCAAAAGAGGGATTGAAACGAACAACTGCGTCTGGCATGATCGTTTGTACTTTGGATATGACATGGATAATCCCCGGTAGGGAGCAGTCGGAAACGTCTTGTTCAGAAGGCAGAAAGCACGGAAAGTCTGAGGACATATGGGGTGTAACCGAGTTGGAACTCGATGAGATCGCGGTTTCACATTGCCATTAGGATAGATTTTCCTTTTGTGCGCAATTACCTCTTTTCAGGAATTGCTTCCTTTGTATTGCTCAGTTTGAGCCACACTTTTCAATCAATAAAATGCATATTCAGTCAAATAATTTTGTTTTTGTTTTTATTACTGCTTTGATTGCAAAAACATCCGTTTATTTTGATAGGGAATCTTTGCATTTTAAGACATACAGGTCCCTTCCAATGCATGTTTATAAGATTGAAAGCCTGAAATCTTATTCGGAAGGTTGAGTGACCTAGGTGTTGAAACTTTGGCACGCCTGGGGCATGTTTTTATCTAACGATCTCTTTTGCAGGTGCTGTTAGATATTTTCACTCACTTGCAGGTTGTGGCGTGAAGCCTTTTTGACAAAAGATCCCCGTGGAGTCCAATCAGGGACAAGGGATTGAAGAATGGTGAAAAGACGGCGAGAGACGTACGACGATCCTGGAGGATTAATCAAGAAGACTCTTCAAAGTCTGAGGACTGGAAAGTTTGTATTAATCTAAGGAGTTCGATATCCGTCGAGTACGGAGAAGTCGGGACTACAAGGTGATGAATCAGAAAAGTCCAGATGAGTCTGGGAGCTCTCAAAAGTGGAAAGCTGACGCTGGATTTGGATGTTGAATACCAGGGTTTGAAGAGTCGACGGGTGTTCTGTGCCAGATTTTCCTTATTTTCCCAAGCAGAGTCGGGATTGTTACCTCCCCAGCAGATTCAAGGTCTGTGTCTTCCCTAGCAGGGGCGGGATGGTTATCTCCCCGACGGGTTCAAGATCGGTGTTTCCTCAGCAGCCAGGCCTGAAGGTTGCTATTTCCCCAGCGGAGGTGTCTATTGGTAGTTGTTTCCCCTAGCATGGCGGAGCTTGTTAGTTCCCCAGCAAGTCGAGGATTGTTGTTTTCCCCGTAGCGTGTGTTGGTGGTTTCTTCCCCAGCGAAGTCCCCAAGCGGATCGGGTTCAGTGGAGGTCATCCCGGGTGAGGGTGGTCCTTTCCCCAGCAGCAGTGCTATTCCCCAGCAGGGTGGAGATCGGAGTGTTATTGAGTTCCTCAGCAGAGTGCCTCAAGCTCCCCAGAAGAGTCCCTTGAGGGGGATACTTTTTATGCATTCATCATTTAGATAAGTATAGCATATTGCATACCTAATTGCGTAGCATTTCCATGATTATGGAGCATTACGCTGAAAAAAATCATGCATCATCATTGCAAGCATAAGCTAGTCTCAAGCCGTGGTTACCGTTTGAGAAGTGGTTTCGCTAGTTGGAAGATCAGCATCAGCATTGCGAGCATCAGTTAGTCTCGAGCCGTGGTTACCGCGGGCGAGTTGGTTTCGCCGGTCGGTGAAGATGTTATCTGAGGAGTTTAACATCGTGAAGTTGGGTCAACCGTATTCCCCAGTAGTGCGATACTGGAGGAGATTTCTGTCGTGCGAGATAGAAATTGGAAGATGTTACTCTGAGGAGTTTAGCATCATGACGTTGGAGTGATAATGTTCCCCAGTAGTGCGATATTGGAGGAAAATTTTCCGTCGGAAGGAGATGGAAATAAAATCAAAGAACGTTACGCGATCAGCGCGAAGATACATTTCAAATGGAGAAAAGGAAGTGTTGCGGCATTTTTTGGAGAACGGGGTTCAAATGGAGATTGGAGTTGAAGATTATATCCGGGATGAGGTCCTTAGGATTGTCTTCGGATCATGTGTCACCTTAGACTTTGGCTGAGGCCAACAGAGGTCGTTATGGGTATCTTCTGAGGAAGAAATGCACATGTTACCTTCATGTTGTGAAGGTGTACCTTCTGATATGTCGCCATCAGAGTGGTGTTGTGGTGTTATTTTCGACGTTGCCAGCGGAATTATCACGAGAAATGGAGAAAGGGGTTCAAATGGAGAGGAGGAGATGCTGGGCATTTTCTGGAGAGCGGGGTCCAAATGGAGAAAAGGAGACACGGGGTGTTTTCTGGAGAACGGGGTTCACAATGGCGATCGCAAGTTATCGTCGGGCGACTGGGGTTCAAATGGAGACTGGGGTTCATTATTTGGCAAACAAGACTACTATGAAGGTGTCGGGGTTCAATTGCGGTGATCCGGGATCATCTGCACGAAAGAAAATATTTGTTCGGGGTCCAAGAACAGCAAAAAAAAAAAAAAAAAAAAAGAAGAAAAAAATCAATCAGAAAGTTTTGGGGTTCAAGAAAAAGCAAAAAAAATATAATAATAATCCCCAGCGGATGCAGCGTTCAGGCCATGGTTATTCCTGTGTTACCATTTATTTTGGTATCCAGGTCAACATTCTGTTTCGGTGTTCAGGCCGACTGTCTCCGTACCAGATGGATGTTTCTTTCAAGATCACTCCTTTGCCGATTCTGACAGGCACTGTTAATAATCCCCAGCGGAGCGCAAATTGTTCGTCTGTTCTTGGTATTCAACCACTCTTCACCATGGTCATCTGAAAGCCGAGGCTGTTCATATCGACAGGTTCACAGTGGATTGAATAGGGGCAGCTGTAACACCTCAAAATTTGCCCTCTTCTCTTGGGACTAGCTTAACATATTGCATTTCATAGTTTAGGGCATTAGGCATGTGCATATTTCATATCATGTGAAACAAGCAAGTCATCCTCCTAAGTCTTTCTCAGAAGATAGAGAGGTCAAGAGATTCAAGCCTAAGGGTCTCATGGATTGATCACTAGCCATCTGAGGGTTTGTGCTTCAACTAGGGTTTCATTGGTTCCTCAAGGGGGTTAAGCATTATCGTGATTGCAAGGGTACATCATCATCATCATGGTTATGTCCTTATCAAAGGCTTCAGAATTCATGCTCAGATTCCTTGGGATTGGGGTTTTGACCTTTGGTCAACCCTAATAAGTTGCATTCTACCAGTCAGGGTTTTTCAAGGAGATGAGGTTATTTGCTTGGGTGAGGATCATATGATTATTATGTGAGGCTTACAAGAGCTAGGGTTTCATTTTGGAGCCAATTCCTCAAGTGGTTGAGGCTCAAGCTGATCAGAGCACTTCTAAGTCATCTGTCAACCATAAAAGTCAACTGTGCAAGAACTGAGGGCTAGGAGGGGGAGAAATGAGTTTCAACATCCCATTCATGTCCCAAAGAGGCTTATTTGTCATTACAAATGCATATCTTGAAGAATTTGAGGTCAGATAAAAAATTTCCCAAAATGGAAAATGACCTATAATTTCAAGTTTCCAAAAATGGAAAGTTTTTGGTTCAAATTCAACTTGATCTTACATCATCAGAGAAGCTTCAAATGAAATTTTGTCCAACATGAAAGTTGAAGATCTCTCTCTCCTATTTCCAAAAAGTCCAAGATCATGAATTTATGATGAATGGTTGAGGAGATATGGTCCAATCATTGCCAAGTGTACATGAAACTTCAAATGGCCATATCTTTTGAACCAAGACTCCAAATTTGGTGGTTCTTTTTGCAAAATGTTTCTCATGACATGAATTTTCCAAATACCTCATCACATTGCATGAAATGTTATCACATGATCAATTGCATATCCAAGTCAATTTTGGAGGGAAAATTGGAAATTTAAAATTGATGCATCATGAGAGCTTTCCACCATTGCCATTGTGTTTGAAAATTGATTTTGAGTGAAAATAATCAGCTACATGGCACTGTTCACGTGGAAATGGCCATGCACCCTCCAATTTTCAAGTTTTTGTCATAACACCTTATCTTGTTTAATTTGAACTAAGCCATGCCTAATGTTGTTTAGTATGTGATTAGTGAAGAGTATATATTCCTAATCATAACAGATTTGCACAGAATTCTGGATCTAGATCTCACATTCTTCTCTCCCTCCAAAAATTTCTCACAATCAAATTTCAAAATTCTTCAACATAACACCTTGTTTTTGTTGAAGATTCATGATCAGTGAGTGTAATTGAGTGTGAATCCATCAATTGTTTGAAGATTTTGAGCCATTTTCGAGCACTTGAAGTTCAAGAACCTGGCCATGGAGATTCTAATTTGAGCTGGATCTAACACCTTTCAAGCTTTCTTTTCTTCATCAATCATCTCTACAAGCATTCTGAAACTGATTGGAACCATTACAAGTGTTGGATCGTGCAAAACCAGAATCTGCTCTTCAAGAGGTGAGTTTTTTGACCTTCATAATTCTCAAATCCATGTGTATGTTTGTGTACATCTTTGTTTACTGATGAATCTGGTGGAAAAATCGTGTGAATTGATGCATTATTCAATGAGTTATGTGTGATTGAAGTTTTGTATCCATAAATGATTTTGCTCGATTCTCTCTATTCTTGACGATTTGTGCTTAGCCATTGCTTGATCCGTGTTCACCATGAAAAGATCTTTAGAATGATGTTCTTGTTTTTGATTTCTGGAAATTTCTGGAGAATGCGTATGAAGCTTTTCACTGTTTATCATCTTCTTCATGAAGAAGATGAAGATCATCCATGTTAGCGTCGGACTTGTGATATTAGCGACGGATCTGGTTCTTTGCATGTGTGGCCTAGGTTTTCCTTTTGATTGGTTCATGTTGTTGCCTCGCTAGCAAATTGAGTGGCTCACAATCATTTGACCGCGCCAACTAAGCTTTGACTGGCCACGCCGTTTAATGAAACGGTGCGTTTCATTGGCCTGGCGCGCGCATTTTGAATTTCAACCTAGTTCGATTCCCGGCGCTGCCACATTTTCAAATGTTCATCATTTTTATGTCTTTTCCCTCCATTTGCGATGCTTTGCTTATTTTTTATTTTCATTTTTTATGCCAACTTAGAAAAATCATAACAAATTGAAAAATGGCTCAAATGATTCCAAATTTTTTGCAAAATGATCATCTGTTTGTCTAGTTTTTTATGATGATGAATTTTGAAGTTGTGCATGGCTGGATTTCTGTTTGTGTTAGAATGATTGAACACATGTGCTTTTATGACCTTGTTTTGCTTCTTCTATCATGAAATGCTTGATATTGATCCAAATGCATTGAAATTTTGCATGATTGTTCTTAACATGTTAATTGACATTTTGGTTTTGGTTTGACATTTTTGCCATGCTCCATTTCTGTTTTGTGTACATGTTAACATGGTGTGACAATTTGTGTCACACAATTAGGTGATCAACTTGTGCCATTCCATTTCCATGCCAAATGATCTCTGTTGATTCTGATTTTTTGTGTGTTGATTGTATTGGATGTGTTGGATGCTCATGAATTTTTCCAAAATTATTTGAATCATTTCTGTTTTGATTGGGAATTTTCATTCATAATGACCAAATGTATGCCTTGAATTGGTCTTTGACTTCTCTTGCTTATTACATGCCCTTGCTCAATGATTTTGGTGTGGAACTTTTTAGGACATGTTAATATGTGTTTGAAGTTGCATTGTGTTGAATTTCAGCTCCTGTTTTGAATTTTTTCTTCACCTTTGACCCTAGGCTTTGACCTAGTGGTTTGTTACTTACATGTGAGCTTTGAATTTCAGGACCAAGCACCTAATCTCCATGGTTGATGTTGCTTCATCATTTGAATGTTGATATTTGCTTTTGATTGCTAACATTTTATGTTTTGTAGGTTGATGATAACTTATTTGAGTTTGCCTTATGGTTTATTTGTTGTACATTGGGATTGCCTGTTTGATATTGACTATTGTCTGTTTGTCTGAATTCTGTACTGATTGGTTTAGTTGTTTCCACAGGTACCTAAGTTGCTTTAAGTTCATTTGAACTTTGCTTTGCTTTTGCTTGTGGTTGGCATACCACTTAGGTATAATCCCTAATCTTCATGTAGTCTGGAAGACCTGTCATGTTACTCTGGCAGGCACCTGTCTGAAGCCCTCCTTAAGAGGCAATGTTTGTGGTTGTTTAATTTTGTGCCAAGCAGGTTAAGTCCTCTTAAGAGGCAATTGGAAGATAAAAGGGATGTGTAATCCATCCCCTGCTATTCTGTTGTGTCATTCATCTTGCTCACACCATGTGTTGATGCACTTTGAATAAAAAAACCCAAAATCTTGTTGTGTCAAGTCATGTGGAATAGAGTCCCACATTCTGGACTCCCACACTTTCATTGTCTGAAGCTCTCCCAGGCCAGGGATAAGAGCTGTGAGGTCTTACCCTCACTTCCCATTTCATCTGCTTCACCCTAACTCTCAATGTTTGGGTTAAGAGCAAACAACACCCCTTTCCAGTTGGCTTGTTTGTCAAGGTCGATATGACCCCTTGACTAAAGCCTAACCTTGCTTGAGCCCCCTTGGTTGTGTATAGTGTGTGCTATTTGCTTTTGATGTTTATCTGCTTAGCTTCTCATCTCCTTTCTGTATGAGTTGTATGATCAACTTTTGAGGAAGTTGACGTACGTAGAGATAGACTTGAGTTGACTCACTGCCTGTGTGAGTCAAACTCTTGTTAGAGACTTCAATGTAGGGATCATTTGCATGACAACTTCTAGGCTCGTGTCGTAGTCTCCCTAGTAGTCTGTTATCTCCCTAGTCTCTGGTTAGGATAGAAGTTTTTTCCCTGTTAAGGGGAACTACGTCGCCCTGATCCTCATACCAGATGAGGTACGTAGGCAGGAGATGAGCAGATCTCTCCGGGCGCCCTTTTTCTTTTTCAACCCTCCCGTGTGTGTTTGCTTGTTTGGAGTCTGATGTAAGTCCAGCGATTGGCAGTCGGTTTCCCGTGTGTGTTTGCTTGTTTGGAGTCTGACGTAAGTCCAGCGATTGGCAGTCGGTTTCCTGTTTGCGTTTCTTTTGTGGAGTCGGATGTAAGCCCAACGATTGGCATTCCGTTTCCAGTTTGTGTTTGGGTGTTTGCTCTGACGTCTCAGCGTCTCTGTTTAGCGTTTTGTTTCGGCGTGCGTTAGCCGAACTACGGTAGCTCTGATTCTCATTCCAGATGAGATACGTAGGCATAGGATGTGATATCCTAGCGAGCCCGTTCCCCTCTCTTTCCATCTGTGTTTTATTCCAGTGTGTGTGCATTCTTTGAGCAGTTATTTAACAACCTTATTCTATCCTTTCTGAGCGTGGATCCCGTCGAGTACGACGGACGTGAGAGGTGCTAATACCTTCCCCTTGCGTAACCGACTCCCGATCCTTGCGTCTCCGGTCGTAAGACCATTTCCTTTCCAGGTTTACTTCGAGCGTTTCCTTTCCCTCTTTTGGGATAAATAACGCACGGTGACGGCTTTGTTTGTTGTGCTTTTCCCGCCGGTTGTTTTTCGCGGATGCGATACTAGGGAGACAAAGACTCTGAGGGGATAAAAAGGTTGTGTGTTGGCCAGGCTACGACTCAAAACTGTTGGGGGACTAGAGGGACTCCATGAAGAATACATCAATGGAAAAACTCAGTTGAGGGATAAAAGGAACATCTGCAGGGGAAACAGATAGATCAGAGCAAAAGCTGAAATACTCAAGCCAAATAGGAAACGACGATTTCACTAAGGAAATACGCAGTCAAACTCGACTGGGGAAGAAAAGATCTTTAGCACAGGAGGAGCAAAACATATTATTCACTACTGGTTACTGGGTAATACCAAAATCTGACAGGGAGAACACCCGTTACCGGTTAGGGTAAACATATCAAGGATGACTCACTGAGGGCATCTAGGAGGCGTATTCATTATCGGTTACTGGGTAAGAATAAAACTGTTGGGGAAAGCCAAAATAGGATTTATAACTACCAGTTACTTGGAAGAAGACCAAAGGGGGAGAATATTCATCATTGATTAACGTGAACATATCAAGGATAAACTCAAAGGAAAGAAAACCCGCCATCGGTTAAGATGAACATATCAAGGATAAACTTGCCTGGGGACGTTTAAGGAGGATATCCGTCAACAGTTAGGATGAACATATCAAGGATAAACTGTCCAAACAAAGTAGGAATTATATCTATTGAATGTTGGATAGAATACCAAGAAGAGAATATCCATCGGTTAGGATGAACATATCAAGGATAGACTCCGAAGGGAGGAATAGGAATTATATCTATTAGTTATTGGATAGAATACCAGAAAGAAAATATCCGTCACCGGTTAGGATGAACATATCAAGGATAAACTCTGCAAAAGGGAGAAAAGCAGGATTTACAACTACCGACTATTGGGCAGAAGACCACAAAGAGAAGGAAACCCGTAATCAGTTAGGATGAACATATCAAGGATTAACTCTCTGGGAAATAAAATAGGGATTACAACTACGTTTTTACTGGGTAGAATACCACAAAGAGAATATCAATCACCGGTTAAAGTGAAAAAATCAAGGATAAACTCAAAGCAGGGGAAGAAAATATCCGTCATCGATTAGGATGAACATATCAAGGATATACTTCCTGGGAAACGTAAAAAACGAATCCGCTGGGGAGAAAATGGGTTACTTTTTCCGGGTATTGGACAGAGGTAACAAACTGCAAACTAAGAAGAATATTACCAGTTACTGGGTAATAGACTCTTAGAGGACAAAGGCATCTATCTAGGGAAGATCTAGAAAGAAATGGTCAATCAAGACTCAACCTAATGAGGATATAACTCAAGGGGAGTAGTTCCATCCAGATAATCGATTGGGGAGGAAACTGAAATAATAACCATCCACGAGGAAAAAACTCAGTTAGGAATAGGAGAAATGTTAAAGTCTTTCTGCTTAAGGGGCTGACACTCTACAATTAAAGGAAGACAGACACACCGAATCTGCATGGGGATAAAGTGCCACCATAGCAGAGAGTCAAAATAACAATGAATCGCAACGTGTGATAATGCAATAATGAAGTTATATGGGTGTATATGTATATGTATATGTGATGATTATGCTGACAAAACGATCACAAAGGATACAACTGTCGTTGTTTTGAATCATCAATACAATTCTCGGCCAATCCACACAAGAGGGAAACAACCACTAGAGAAGAGATCGAACACCTTGAAGGCTTGACCCTTGCTGAGGAAGAAAGGAGAGGATCCGCGGAGGAAACTGTTGTCAACTCTACGGGAAATTTTAGGTCAACACCATATCACATGGGAGACAACGCTGCAGGGGATTAACACAAATAGTTGCTGAGAAACTCTGACTAGGGACGAATCTGATGGCGACTTGTGGGGGACAAAATTATGCTGAAATCATGCAAATTGCTGCAATAAAATGCCTACAACCCGAGGGAGGACCACAAACACAACTGGGGATGATGACGAACTTGGTTGGGGAAATCCACAAACATCTGATGTTACAAAGCTGTTGGGGATGAAACAGGGATCACGCCAACTGCTTGGGGAGAACCAATAATGCTCCACATTTAGGGCTTACTGCTTTCAAACCGATGTTGATATTCCTCTTTAATGAAATTGATTGCGTAAAATAATTGCTTTTATATATTTAAGAAAACATGATTTTTGTTTTAAAAAAATTTAATTTCAAAAATGATCATAATAAAATTTAAATCTATTTGGCTGAATTAAACAAGAGTAGAAACAATTGGATAAAAGCTCAACTTTATTTAATAGAATGGTAGTCTGTAAATGACAAGACTCCATAGATCTTTACAAAAGTTGAATAATGGTAATTTACATGGAAAAGGGCTAAATTGAATACAATGATCACTAATCCTTCTACCAACTCTTGATAGCCACTATGCTTTTGGCGACTGTTGGAGATAATGAACCAAAATCTGACAATGTGCTCAAGATAAGTCTACAAAACCGAAGATCAGTAGGGTGCAGTTACTTGCCATAAATCCCTAATTTTTGCATAAATTTCCCCCATGGTGGGGTACTTAATTTATCGGGATAACTCTTTCTGTTTTATGGCTCTAATTTTTGCCTGGATCGCCCTTTCGGGTTCAATCCACCGAGGCGCTCATTTTTGCCTAAGCCTCCTTTTCAGGTTTTCAACTTAGCGAGTTGTTCTTTTCTTTTTAGGCGAAGTATTTCTTGACTACATTTGTGTTCACAGGACGAGTGAACTCTTCACCATCCATAATTGTAAGAATCAAAGCACCGCCTGAAAAGGCTCTCTTAACAACATATAGGCCTTCATAATTAGGAGTCAATTTGCCCCTAGAATCTGGTTTGAAAGATAGAATCTTCTTGAGCACAAGGTCACCTTCTCTGAACACACGAGGTCTAACCTTCTTATCAAAAGCTTTCTCCATTCTCTGTTGATATAACTGTCCATGACACATGGCAATCAACCTCTTCTCTTCAATTAAATTCAGCTGATCATACCTGGTCTGACACCATTCAGCCTCGGTTAACTTTGCTTACTTCAAGACACGCAATGATTGGATCTCAACCTCTAATGGGAACATAGCTTCCATGCCATAAACAAGTGAGGAAGGGGTTTCCCCTTTTGAAGTGCGGATGGATGTACGATACCCGTGCAAAGCAAATGGGAGCATCTCATGCCAATCCTTGTACGTTACAATCATCTTCTGGATGATCTTGTTGATGTTCTTGTTTGCAACTTCAACAATCTCATTCATCTTAGGTCTGTATGGAGAAGAATTATGATGTGCAATCTTGAAGTCTTTACAAAGAGCTTCCACCATATTATTATTCAAGTTCGAACCATTATCAGTAATGATCTTACTTGGCACACCATAACGACATATAATCTGATTCTTGATAAACCTCATAACAACTTGCTTGGTTACATTCGCATACGATGCCGCTTCAACCCACTTTGTGAAGTAGTCAATAGCCACCAAAATGAAACAATGTCCATTCGACACTTTGGGCTCAATCATGCCAATCATATCGATTCCTCACATGGAGAAGGGCCATGGGGAGGAAATGACGTTCAATAGTGTCATAGGAACGTGAATCTTATCTGCATATATTTGACATTTGTGGCATTTCTTCATGAACTTGCAACAGTCAGATTCCATAATCAGCCAATAGTAACTTGCTCGCAACATCTTCTTAGCCATAAAATTTCCATTGGAATAAGTACCAAAGGAACCTTCATGGACTTCAGTCATCAATAGGTCTGCTTCGTGTTTATCCATGCATCTGAGCAGAACCATATCAAAGTTTCTCTTGTAAAGCTCATCACCATTCGGGTAGAAATTGTCAGCCAATCTTCTCAAAGTCTTCTTATCTTTCAAAGATGCCCCATGTGGGTAAATCTGACTTTGGAGGAAACATTTAATATTAAAATACCATGGCTTCTCATCTTAGACTTCTTCAACAGCAAATACATGAGCTGGCCTATCAAGACACATCATAGTCAAATTTGGAACTTCATTTCAATACTTCACCATAATCATTGAAGCCAAAGTTGCAAGAGCATCTGCCATCCGGTTTTCATCTCGAGGGATATGATGAAATTCAACCTTTGTAAAGAAAGTTGAAATCCTCCTCCCATAGTCTCTATATGGTATCAAACCGGGTTGATTCGTCTCCCATTCACCTTTGATCTGATTCACGACCAAAGCTGAATCTCCATAGACGTCCAAATACTTGATTTTGAGATCAATGGCCTCTTCAAGCCCTATAATGCAAGCTTCATACTCAGCCATAGTATTTGTACACTTGAAAGTCAATCTAGCTGTAGACAGAAAATGTGTGCCTTGAGGAGTAATAATCACTCCGCCAATGCCATTACCATACTGATTAACAGCTCCATCAAATACCATGCCCCAACGGGAACCAGGTTTTGGCCCTTCTTCAAGCAATGGTTCATCACAATCTTTCATTTTTAAGTACAAAATCTCTTTGTCAGGAAAATCATATTGTACTGACTGGTAATTTTCAATTGGTTGGTGAGCCAAGTGGTCAACCAAGACACTACCTTTTATTTCTTTCTGAGATCGATATTCAATATCATACTCGAACAATAACATTTTCCAATGGGAAATCCTCCCAATTAAAGCAGGCTTCTCAAAAATATACTTAATTGGATCCATTTTGGATATCAACCAAGTAGTATGATTTAACATATATTGACGCAGACGCTTAGCAGCCCAAGCCAATATGCAACAAGTCTTCTCAAGCATAGAATATCGAGTCTCACAATCGGTGAATTTCTTACTAAGGTAGTAAATAGCATACTCTTTCTTTCCAGTCTCATCTTGCTGACCTAGAACATAACCCGTACTCTCTTCAAGCACAGTCAAATACATGATCAATGGACTTCCTTTAACAGGCAGAGACAGAATCGAAGGTTCAAGAAAATACTCTTTGATACTGTCAAAAGCTTTATGGAAGTCTTCTATCCAATCACAAGACTGATCTTTCCGAAGAAGCTTGAATATAGGCGCACATGTGGCAGTCATGTGTGAAATGAATCTTGAGATATAAATCAAGCGGCCGAGAAAACCTCTGACTTGCTTCTCAGTTTTGGGCGCATGCATCTCTTGTATTGCTTTGACCTTGGCAGGATCAACTTCAATACCCTTCTCACTGACAATAAAGCCCAACAACTTACCAAAACGAACACCAAATGTACACTTATTGGGATTCAAGCGGAGTTTTTACTTTCTCAAATGCTGGAATAGCTTCCACAAATGCTCAACATGTTACTCTTCATCAATGGATTTAACAATCATATCATCAACATAGACTTCAATCTCTTTATGCATCATATCATAAAAAAGAGTAGTCATTGCTCTCTGGTAAGTTGCACCAACATTCTTTAGACCGAAAGGCATCACTTTATACAGAATGTTCCCCAGGGTGTAATGAATGTGGTCTTCTCCATATCCTCGGGTGCCATATTGATTTGATTATATCCAGAAAATCCGTCTATAAACGAAAAGACTTTGAATTTAGTTGTATTGTCTACCAACATATCAATGTGTGGCAGAGGGAAATCATCTTTCGGACTGGCTTTATTCAAATCTCTATAATCAACGCACATACAGACTTTTCCATCCTTCTTCGGAACAGGTACAATATTGGTCACCCACTGCGGATATTCAATAGTAACAAGGAAACCGACATCAATATGTTTTTGCACTTCTTCTTTGATCTTCACTGCCATGTCAGGATGGGTTCTCCTCAACTTTTCTTGACGAGCGGGCATTCTGGCTTCAACGGCAATCTATGCTCCACAATCTCAGAATCCAAACCAGGCATGTCTTGATAGGACCAAGCAAACACATTTGAATACTCTCGGAGAAGATCAATCAACCCCTTCTTCACTTCTGGACACAGTCGATACCCAACCTTGACTTCCTTCACATCATCCTAAAAGGAACCCAAGTTGACTAACTCAATATGCTATTCGAATGACTGAATGGCTTTTTCCTCGTGCTCAAGTAGACGAGATAGTTCATCAGACACTTCTTCATCACTTTCGTCCTCAGCCTCAAACACAGGGGATTCAAAATTTGGAGAAGGAGTAGGATCATTGTATTCAATGGGTTTAGAAACCAACCTGCATAATGATTTGATATTTTGATTTTAGAGAAGTGAATTGTGACCAAATATTATGCAGATGGACAATTATTATTTATTGATTTATGTTTTTTTGTGATTACCATTTTTCCGAATAAAACAAAAAGTAAAAAGAAAACATCATAGATGTGGATGAATATAATTATATTTTATTGATGATCAAATTTGAAAATGCCCAAACAATGTTGACTTCTCCCTTAGGCCTAGGAGAAGGATTTTCAAAAACAGATAAAAGCAATTATGTAGATCGATGCATAATAATAGGAATATCAACAACACTCCAATTGTTGCAAGCTTTTCCATGCGTCACAAAATTGGTGCAGTCTTCATCTTCATCACCCTCGATCACAGCAGCTAAGTGTTGTTCATTACCATGAATGAACCCTCCGATATGGAAACTGGGTTGCACATCTTCAACTCTAATCACAGACGAACCTTGTTGGAAACCCAAACCGACTTTGTTCTTGTTGTCGGCGACCTCTACCATCTGGCCCCACTGATTAGAATTACCATCTTCGACAATCTTCTGTGCATCTTTGAAGGAGGACATAGGTGCCTCAACTCTCTTTTCCTCAGCAATAGGTAAGGCTTGGAATGGAGTTCCAACCTTATCCTCAGCTTCTACATAAGAGAAAGACGACAGGTGGCTTACCAACAAAGCCTTCTCTCCACCGATAATAACCAGCTTTCCATTTTTCACAAACTTCAATTTCTGATGCAATGTGGACGTAACGACTCTTGCCTCATGTATCCATGGCCTTCATCGTAAATAGCTATAGGCTGGGTGGATATCCATCCCTTGGAAAGTAATTGGAAATCACTCGGACCTATCTTCACTGGAAGGTCCACCTCTCCAATCATAATTTTGTGAGAACCGTCAAATGCTTTAACCATCACACCACTATATCTCATCGGAGTTCCTTGATACGACAATCTTGACAAGGTTGATTTCGGGAGTACATTCAAAGAAGAACCAGTGTCGACCAATACATTTGATAGAGCATCCTCCTTGCAATTCATTGAATTGTGCAACGCTAAATTATGATTTATTCCCTCCTTAGGAAGTTCCTCATCACAAAAGCTCAAATTGTTACATGAAGTGATATTAGCCACAATATAATCAAACTGATCCACCATAACATCATGCTCCACACAAGCTTGTTTAATACCTTATGTAATGCTTCTCTGTGCGCTTTAGAGTTCATAAGCAAAGACAACACTGAAATCTTGGAAGGAGTCTGGAGTAACTGCTCCACCATATTAAACTCAGTCTTCTTAATCAACCGGAGTACCTCATCATCATCACTAGGCTTCAAAACGCTGGATTCACCAGACTGACACTTTGAAGCGCTAGTTGGATCAATTGTAAGAACTTTAACATTCTTACTAGCAAACATTTCTTCTACACCCTCTGGGAACACCGGCCCAAAAAAACGATCGCTACGGGTCACCTTCGTAACATCAGTAATGCTCATGACAAAATTGGTTGTAGGTAAAGGAACCTCTTGACCATTCTCTAACATAGTCGCATTATACTGATATGGGACAACCTTATCGGATGCATACGGGACGGGGCCCGTTAACTGTATAACCAATGGTGATACCGATCTATTGTTGACACTGTTACTACTATTGCTGCTATCAAACTGGATTACCACTCTCTCTCTGGTGTCTTGAATACTGGAAAGTTAAAATTCACATTGTCATCCACGTGACGGGACTAGAGAATCTGAATCATACCTTCATCCATTAACCTCTGGATATCTCTCTTTACAACCACACAACCTCGAGGGTTGACACTGCAAATTGCACAACCATCATGGTCATGCTCACAATCGCTTACCAAACATATATCCTTGTGCATCGTCACCAAGGACCTTCTAATAAAGCGGACATCAAATACCCTAAACTCCCCAGGACAACCATCCACCATATTAACATAAGGGTTACCATGAGCAAGTAGTGGATTAGCTTTGACATTCGGCGCACAGTCCTCAAAGGACACCATTCCATTCTTTACCAGATTTTGGACTTCATACTTCAGGGGGTAACAATTCTCAATATCGTGACCGGGAGCTCCTTGGTGAAAGGCACATCGAAGTTCCGGTTTATACCACCATGGAAGTGGTTTAGGAATCTGAGGCGAATTTCTTAGTTACAAAAGGTTCTTGAGAACTAATGATAGATATAATTCAGCATAAGTCATAGGAATCAGGTCGAAAGAGACCTTCTTCCTCTCAAAATTTTATGGTTGCTGATGATTGTTGATATTGTTGTTGTTATAGGTGTTTGTTCGTTGCGGTGGCGGTTGTTGATGTTGTTGTTGAATTGGTGTTGATTGATTGTTAGAAAATACCAGAATTACAGATGATACTTGATGATGGGGTTGACGGGGTGGTTGACTTCTTCTTACATGAGGCCTCCTCTGCCTCCCAACAGATACTGCATTGGTCTCATTCTCTTTCTTCTTGGCAAACCCACTGCCATATTTCTTACTGGATGAAACTTCCTCTCTAGATAACCGTCCCTCTCGGACACCTTTCTCTAGTCTCATCCTCATGTTTACCATCTCGGTAAAATCACTAAGGGCACTGGTAATCATGCGCTCATAGTAAAATGAGCTCAGGATCTTGAGGAAAATCTTGGTCATCTCCTTTTCTTCCAAAGGAGGGGTAGTCTGAGCGGAAAGCTCACTCCATCGCTGAGCATATTCTTTGAATGTCTCCTTATCCTTCTGAGACAATGATCTCAACTGGTCCATATCTGGCGCCATATCTACATTATACTTGTACTGTTTCACAAATGCTTAACCCAAATCGTTGAATATGCGGACACTCGCACCATCCAAACCTATGTAGCACCTCAGAACAGCACCAGTCAGACTATCTTGGAAATAATGAATCAGTAACTGATCATTATCATACATGACGAGATGGCTGAGCGGACATGTATTCCCCTTGTACTTTTCAAAGTCAGGGACTTTAAACTTTATCGGGATTTTCAAGTTAGGAACCAAGCAAAGTTCCGCAGCACTCTTACCAAACAGATCCTTTCCCCTCAAGGTCTTCAACTCCTTTCGCAGCTCAAGGAATTGGTCTTTCATTTCATCCATCTTCTCATACACATCAGGGCCCTCAGACGACTCAGAATGATAGATGGTGTCCTCAACACAGGGTAAAGTGTGAACAATCGGTGGTGGCACAAACATTATCGAGCTATATGCTGGCATGGAAGCAAAGGTAGGTGCGAAACCCTCAGGCACAAAGTTGGATGGCATTCCCCACGAGAATCCGGCAGGCTTGGCAGGAATGGTAGAGGTAGCAACCTCTGAGATGACAATCCTATGAGGAGGAGGAGTTATAGACGTTGGAGAAGATTGGCTCTGAGCAGCTAACACTGACTCTGTCATGGCAGTCAGGCGGACAATCTCGTCCTTCAAGTCTTTGTTCTTTTACTCTAGATGTTCCATGACTCTTAAGTGATTGGCGCGGGTATTGTATCAAGGAGTCAGCTTGGCTGAAGCACAAAAGAAATAACAATAAGACATCTGGCGAAAGAGAAACCTGGATGCAAATGATGCATGAAATGCAATGCTTGATTGTTTTTATATTCAAGGAACTTACTATTTTATTTGAAAATATATATAACAATAATTGTAATAATTTGATATGACCATAAAGAATCTCTTTCATTTATATAATTAGAAGGATTACACTAAGTACAATTTCAGAAACCAAAATACAAAATACAAGAGGAAAGGAGACTAGTCATCCTAAGGATCCCTAACAACAATATCATAAAATCTGGCTGCAGGTGTAGCGGTGTATTCGTCGCTATATGATTTATTGATTAAACCATAAGCAAAGTATACAATGAATCGAGTCACCACCGCACTTTTATTTATCCTAAGGACTGGTTAAAAAGCGAACAAAAACCTAAGAAGTTTTACACGTAGAAAACCAATGAAAAGATCAGAGAATCTGGATAAGGGGTAAATTACGCAATGGGAAGGTGTTAGGCACCCATCACGTCCTAGGTACTCCTAGGGAGCCCTTTTCACACTTGTTGTATAAGAAAATGTTTATTTGTTTTGACATATTGTGCAAACATGAATGGGATGATGAGAAAAGAATATACAAGTTAGTTATTTTTGTGTTCGAACGGATGAACCCGTTGCCTACGTACCTTCCATCAAAGGTAAGGATCAAAACGCCGTAGTTCGGCTAAAAGATTTCCAAAAATTAGTGAGTTCAATTTTAAACACAAGCACTAAGGCTTTTCATTACCAATGGGAGAAAACTCAACCCGAATCAACAATCCACCATGCGAGGATGGCTTCAACATACTAGTGAGGGGTTAACCCTATAATAAGTATGGAAGACTTACAATCAACTCACTAAGGATAAGGTAAGAATTACATCAACCACTATGGTAATTAAAACCTACGGCTAATGTATGAAAACATATTAACAATGGACAAAGCCAAAACAATTGAATGGGTGAAGTTAATTGATTATGATTATTTACAAAATATGGTCAAGGTATGATTAAAATTGATTCAAAGAAGTGTTATGAAAAGTGAAGTTTGGAAAATCAAGGACTTAAGGTCCAAGTTTCTAATTTGAAAAAAGATGAGAATGTTCGCATAACAAGTCAAAGTTTTTGAAAGCAAAGTGTGAAAAGGTTTAGGACAAAGAGGGTATGGATGATGGGTTGTAAAACTTCTTAGAAAGGTTCACCTCTTGAAATCATATAGAAGATGATTCAAGTGTGTCCTTAGGAATGAGGCAACAAAGCAAGTAGACAAAAAGCAAAATAAGGTGATACCGGATGCCATCAATGGTCTTATACCAATCTCACAAAAGCAAAGGCGGATGTCGGATACCAATAACTGAGTTTATACCAACCTCCTAAAAACAAAAACAATGATACCGGATGCCATCAATGGTCTTATACCAATCTCACAAAAGCAAAAAGCGGATGTCGGATACCAATACCTGGGTTTACACCAACCTCCTAAAGTAAAACAAAACTTGGAAGTCGGATGCCAATCTATCTGGACTTAAACCAACCTCCAAAATATGGTCATAGGAATACAAATGCCACATCACAGGGACTTACAATTGCATCCTCTCATACAACAAACAAGAACAAAGAAGATATGAGTGACCAATGAGGTCTTACACTCTATCCTTCCATATCATGGGAACAAAAGCCAATCAACATGGTCTTACAATTGTCCTCAATTGGTAAACTCAAACATAGATCACAAGGATATGCAATAATGATCATACAAGGAGTAACAATCAATAATGATGAATGCACAATGGCAAGTAAGCATGTACAAATGCAACAATCAATCAAGCAAACAAAGTCATTTAACACCCACTATAACCAAACAATTAGGCTCAATCAAAGGGTTAGACTTAAAAGTCCACTGGAATAGGGTGAAAGGCGCTCTTAACCTTGCCATTGACGGGCTAAGGTGAAGCAGATGAAAGGATATGAGGGGTGTGCCTCATCACTCTTATCTCTGGTCAGAGAGAGCATTGAATATCAGAAGGTGTGGGAGTTCAGAAAGATGGAACTCTCTCCACAAATTAGACTCGATAGATCTTGGGCTTTTACTCACTATGCATCAACACAAGTAGTGTGAGCAAGGTGAGTGACTCACAGAATAGTAGGAGATAGGTTACATATCTCTTGGATTCTACCAATTGCCTCAAATGAGGACTTTTCCTGCTTAGGGCAAACATAAACAATCACAAACATTGCCTCTTAAGGAGGACTTCAGACAGTTGCCTGGCTAAATAACAAGCCAGGTCTTCCAGACTACATGGAGACAAGAGAGTCTACCTCAATGCAAATGCTATACAAGCAAAGCAATGCAAGTTCTCAAAAGAACTGAGCAACTAAGGGTACCTGAAATCAATCAAGTATAATCAGCATCCCAATCATTGAATCAAAACAACACAACATAATAACCAATCAACAATGTATAATCAAACAATGCAATGTGCATAGCACAAAGCTCAAGTGAACCAAGCACCCTACAAAACAAGACAAGTGAGTTTATAACATCAAATGAAATAACATCATCAAGTGAGAATCAACCTCCTTAAAGCATTTTACTTCCTAACCTGAAAAGCAAGCTCAAACATAAGTAACAAGACCACTAGGACAAGCCTAGGGTCAAAAAGAGGGAAAAAACTTAAAACAGCAAGTGAAACATGATCATAACCAAGATTTATCAATTAAAAAGAGAACCTAATTGGCCTCACATCAAAACTATGCACTAATTTCATTTTATGCACAATCTAAGTCAAAGTAGTCAAGTATGAACCACATATGAGTCAACAGCATGATCACAACCAAACAAATATCAAAACAGCTCAATAAATTCCACAAAACTTCTATCCTAAACAGAACATATTCAATGAGCTACATATCAATTTTCATGCCATTTGAACAAGTGGAAGTAGGGAAATTAAATTCAACAAATCATGGTATGCAAAAATCAACCTAAAATAGGTCACAAAGTGTACATCAACCTCAATCAATTGTAAAACAGTATGAACAAATGGGAAATGAATGGGACCAAATCCAAATTGAAGCTAAACATGTTAAGGAACACTCCACCAAATTTCGCATTCATATGGTAAGAAATGAGCATTTCACAAGATATGGAAGTTTGCCACTCAAGCAAAACCCTAAAAATGCTAAACAGCAATAAAAAAATCCCAATCAAATGGGAAATGAATCAATTAAATCCACAAAAAATCAGGGTGAAACTAGACATATACAAGGTATCTCATGCAAAAAATCAGAGCCATAGGCCTAGTGTAAGCATGGAAAATTAAATCATGAACACAGCATAGCATAGTGTGACACATATTGTCACACTCAAAAAGATTATATCATATCTACCAAACCAGGGATCCAAAAATTACAAACTATGCATCCAAATCACCAGGCATGAGTCAAGAACAATCATGTAAAATTTCATTCATTTTGGATAATGCATGATTATTTTATGATCAATATGGTAAAACATACATATATAGCATACATGTCAAAAATCATTAGACCAATCCAAAAAATCACCAGGCACAACTTGAGTTACTATGCCTAAAAAAAACTAGAGGAAATTCTGAATCCAACAAAAAAATTCCCATCTATTTTGGATTAAGGATGATTTATTTAGGATTTTTTGAAGTTTTATTAAGAAGTGAAATATTTATTTAAGTTTAAAAGTGAATTAAATAAAGCTGCGTGGCATTTTTGTAAATACCAAGGCCAGGGCCAAAACGCGGTCGTTCCACTTAATGCAGTGGCGCGTTATGATTCGTTGGATCCGGGGGGAAACACGAATTCGAATTGCAGCATGAGAAACACGGATCAAACACCTTCATTTCCAGAAAATTCACGTGTTCTTCACTGTTCTTCCATTCCAGAATTCATGACGACCATTTTTGCACCAAAACGTACAAACTATATACCGTTCTCTCCGTCTCTCCACGTAGATCATGGATATGGTGATGGTTTTGTCCAGAAGTTAATGTACATAAAGATCCACTCAAGAATTGTTTTGTCACACAAACTTTGAATCAAGATATCTACACGATTACTCCACGAAAATGCATGATTCAAACACCAAACTACTCTATGTTCAAAGACCTATCTAAACCGCATGGTGATTTCAAGAATTAAAGAGTTTGAAAATTCACCTCTTGGATGAGCAGTTATGGAATCCGCGCCTGTTTGGCTCCAATTCTTGAAAACAGATGGAGAATATTGATTATCAAGGTTGATGCAAGGTGTAGCTCAGCTCAAAGGTGCTTGAAATTGATGAATCTTCCAACTGCCATTGAAGAGCTCAAGGTTGCACAGTGAGAATTGGCCACGATTTCTCCCTCAAATGCTTCAAACAGAAGTTTAGATGCACCTGCAGATGATGAATCAACAGAAAAAAAGCAAAAGCAATGATGAATTCTTGGAAAATTGATGAAGAAGTGAATGTGAAACTTGGAGAATTCTTGAGAGAATTTGTGAATTTTTGTGATTTGATCTGAAAAATGATTCTTCTCCTTTTCAATTCTGTTAGAATTTAGCTCTTATACTTGCCCTTAATCCAAGCTTTAATCACGATTAGCACAAAATTGGATGATTAGTGAATGTGCATATTATGCCATTTGGACCAATTTGCCCTTGGATGGCTTAAACCAATGTAACAGTAATTTTTCACCTTGAGCAAACCATAAAATGCATTTGGAAGCTATTGGAATTGGTCCCATGTGAAAATTCTTTGTATTTTGAAATTTGGACTTTTTTCCCACCACTTTTTAATTGGTACACTTGAAAAAATGACCTTTTTATGTGAAGGCTTTTGGAAAAATGTGATGATGGATTTGGATAGTACATGTTAAATGTGGTTTGCTCAAAGAAGAACCATCCAATTTGGCCATTCCATGTGAAAGTTATGGCACTTTGAATTTAGGCATTTTCTGAAAATGATTTGACCATAATTTGTCAACCACACATGGGAATTGGGTGTTCTTGGACTTTTTGGAAAGGCAAGAACAAGATCTTCAACTTTCATGTTGGACAAATTTTGATTTGAAGCTTGGTTCATGATGTAATTTTGAGGAGCATAACTTTCCATTTTGGGCAGGTGAAAATTACAGGTCATTTCCATTTTGGGAAACTTTTTGTCTGACCTCAAATCCTTCAATCTTGATCTTTGAAATGTTAGATGAGGCTTGTATATACATGAATGAGGCCTTTCCAACCATCTCACACCTTCAAATTCCTGATTAAATGTACAGTTGACCACAGTTGACTTTACTAGGGTTTTGGTTGACTGGGCCATGTTCTGATGAATTTCAAGCCTTTTTCAATTGAGATCTTGATACCAAATGATATCACAAGTCATATGAACTCTCATGGATGATCATGGTGCCCAAATTCTTCAAGAATGGTCACCATTTAGCTCAACGGCTGATTTTGACTGTTTGATTGATGATTGCTTCAACTGCAAGAAACAAGGTTAGATGACAATATTTTTGTACTTTTGGTTAGTAAACAAATGAAAAGCAATGATATACAAATGCAATACATGCTTGGTGATCAAGAACCACACTCACAAGACACCCACCCACTAGGAGGGAAGCTAAGGTGCACAATGATCCTTGAGGCAATGATATGACATGATATGATGTCTTAAGGCCATGAGGGATCTTAGGGCAAAAATTGGGGTCTTACATATGCCCCTATTTAAGGACATTCTACCCGGAGAAGTGAAGTTTAGAAATCTTCATCTCGACGCGGTAGAATGGGCTTAAATAACAGTAATGAGACAAATTTTGGTCCCTAAGAGACCTCATGATGCAAATGTATGCGTGTAAAAGACACAAACTCTGTGGGGAATATAGTTCACACAGAAGAAAAGACGATCCATCGGAGTAATTCACTCACCAGGAACAGAGACTCTACAAGACTCTCGTGGGGATTCTTATTGGGGATAATAAAAGAAAAGGAATGCGTGAGCAGGACACGACTCCGATTTGGGGAAAACAAAACTGACACAACGTGCGCAAGACACGACTCTGATTAGGGGATAACAGACATCAGACTGGAGACCTTACTGGGGAAGTAAAGGACTCAAACTGGGGAAAGAAGCAATTCCAAAGGAAAACATTTCCAGTGGAAAGGCAACAAGCTGACTCAAAATGCATGTGCTGGGGATAACACCAATACAGCAACACAAATAGCAACACAACTCCGCTGGGGAAATCTAGAAAAGACTTTCCAGGGGAAGCCAAGGATGAGATGTTACCGGTATAAGGGCAACAAACTCAGGAAGAATGAATATCTAAGACCGGTATAAGGGTGAGAGATATCAATCAATCCAAACATCTGAGAAAGACCTGAAAAAGGTACATCAACTCAGGCAAATCCGACTCCGCAGGGGACCAAGGTCATAATAGGGAGCAAAAAGGAAGGAACACCAGGGATACCGAAGTATATAATAGGTGATTAACCAAAGACGTGAATTGGTATATATGCCAAGACACTCATCATCCTGAAGAAAGTTAGAAAAGCAGACTCGTTTATAGGATGGATACTCAATTCCACAAGGAATATGAATCTTACTCTGCGGAGGAACCAATCGAAAGATTGACCCAAGAGTGCATGAGACATATTATTCATTACCGGCAGACCGTGAATAATATACTCGACGAGGAAGAGACACCAGAGATACCGAAGTATATAATAGGTGACTACCAAAGACGTGAATTGGTATATATGCCAAAACACTCAACATCCGAAAGGAGGGCTTGAAAAAGCAAATCGACTTACAGGATGGACATTCGAATCCATAACAGGAAAACGAATCTTACTCAACTGGGGACATAAACCCAAAGAGTGCATGAGATATAATATCCATTACCGTCAGAACGTGGATAAAATACTCGCATGAGATATATTATCTATTACCGGCAGACCGTAGATAATAAACTCGCATGGTAAGACACACCAGGGATACCGAAGTATATAATAGGTGATCTACCGAAAACGTGGATTGGTATATATGCCAAAACACTCATCATCCAAAACACAAACTGGTTAAAGGATGGGCATTCGATTCTACAAAGAATACGAATCTTGCTCAGCTGGGGAAGATCAATAAAGGATTCCAACCAAAGAGCGCAAGAGATATATTATTCATTACCGGCAGACCGTGAATAATATACTCAAAAGGAAAAGACACCAGAGATACCGAAGTATATAATAGGTGACTAACCAGAAAGAGAGACAATCGATACCAAGCATCCGGGTAAACGAAAGACAACTCAAAGAGGATAAATTGCAAGCATCCGGCAATTATCCGACAAACAAATATTCGACTCCACAAAGGGAAACAACGAATCTTACTCGACTAGGGAAACACAAAAGGCTTCGACTGAAGAGTGCATGAGATATAATATCCATTACCGTCAGAACGTGGATAGCACACTCGTATGGAAGATTATCCACAACCGGTATAAGGGTTAACAAAGGATAAATCGACCGAAATGTGAGGCATCGGGATACCAACCAGGCATATAATGATGACCAATCAAAGGGAGCAACAATCATTACCGAGCAAACGGGTAAATGAAAGGCGATCCGCTGAGGATGAATTGCAAGCATCCGGCAATTATCCACAGGGACTAGCTGGGGATACGTTGATAAACAATCAATGATCCGGGGAACAAATCACTATCAAACGGTGAAAAGACCCACTGGCGACTTCAAAAGGGATAACATTGCGAGCATACGGCAATGATCCAGAAGACAACTTGCTGGGGATAAATTGCTAGCATCCGGCAATTACCCATGAGCAAAGGGAGGAATATCAACATCAAATATTGAATGAAGATAACCATAAAGAGTAACCACCATCGGTTAGGATGAACAACAAGGTTAACTCTGCGAAAGGGGAGAAATTAGGGTTTACAACTACCGAATACGGGGTAGAAGACCAAAAATATGGCTGAGGAAACAAGAGGTTAACACTACCGACTACTGGGTAGAACCAAAGACTCAGCTGGGATAAAATTGCGAGCAACCGGCAATTATCCGACTGTACCACAAGGCACAAACTCCGATGGGGAGAACAAAACAACATGGGATTTACAACTACCGACTACTGGGTAGAAGACCACAAACTCCACTGGGGATAGGGTGAATGAAGGCTAAATACTGAGCACTTATTCAACTTATTCCACAGGGAAACACAAACTTTGTTGGGGATAAACCGCAACAACAGAAAATTCACCAACAACCAGAACGAACCACAAAGGTTACCTCTGCTAGGGAAAAAAAAGATAGGACTTACAACTACCGAATACGGGGTAGTAGCCATAATCTGGTGGGCATAACCATAAATTAGGGTTTACATCTACCGAATACTGGGTAGAAGACCAACAACCTCCGCGTGGGGATAGGAAACAATTACAAATCCGCACGGGAAACAAAATAGGGTTTATAACAAACCACAAACTGCCGGAGAGCAGGCAAACAGGATTTACGACTACCGACTACTGGGTAGAAGACCAACAACTCTTGCTTGAGGAATAAAAGGTATATAACCACGAATTCCGCCAAGAAGCAAGGAACATAGGACTTACAACTACCGGTATAAGGGTAGAGGCCCAAAAAAACTCCGCTGGGGATAAATGAATTGATGCCGGTTACTGGGCAAACCATTCATTTCTTCCACAGGGAAGCACAAGAAACAGCTGACAAACGCCGATTCGGGATTGATCCGAAAAGATAGACTGAATCAAAACACGTCCTATGAGGATATAACTCAATAGGAAAATCCATCCCAATATATGTGTTGGGAGGAAACGGAAGAAACCGTCATCCACGAGGATAATCTCAGTGGGGAACTACAAAAGGAAAATACAGACACTTTCTGCTTATGGGCTGACTCTATATGGAGAGATTTAAAAACCCGACATCTGCTTGGGAAGATCTATAAAGAGATCTATATCACCTGTAGCAGGAGAACAACAATCAAAAAGATATATGGCAAAAAATGCAACATGAATATCTGAATGTTTTATGATTATGCATGAATATGCGCGATTATGTATGATGAATGCTGACAAAACAGACAATTCTAACACAACAAGGTCCAGGAATCAAACGCCCGGTACTATACTTCCAGGGGAAAAACCAACTGGAAAGCCAATCTGCTAGAGATCCACATGCTGTAAAGCAAAGATCTGCGGGTACTGCAGGGGATCAGGAAAATCCTGAGAATATCAGCTGGGGATCCCAGCATCAACTGAGAAACAAGGGTTCATGGCTCAACCAAGAACTGCTGCAAAAGCAACTCCAAACAACTCTGGGGAACAACCCACTGAAGGAGAATCATCCGAGTAGAATCTAATTGCACAAGCAACTCTACTGGGGAAAAGCTATTAGCTATCCTTTTCAGGGGAACAACCCACTGAAGGAGAAAGCACCACACAAGTAGATTCTGCAACAGGCCACTCTACTCGGGGAGAACATACATCTGGCGGATCACACAAGTAGATTCTGCAATAAGCCACTCTACTGAGGATCAAAAGTAATCAGGAAATCACCCCATCTTTGGGATGCTAGGGCCACCAACCGGTTTTACTGGGGATTGAGATAGCTTTCAATAGGCAGAAACTTCCACAACAACCATTCTGCAGACTAAGCTGGGAAAAAACGGAAAGCAACCATGCTGAGGAGAGACACAACAACTCCGCTGGCGACTGCTCTGAGAAAGATTACTGCTGGAGAAGAACGCGAAGTCTTTAACAACATCTCTGCTCGCGACTATACCGGGGAACAACCCCATCAACAGCTCTGCTTGCGACAAATGCTGAGGAAAGCGGTAAGGTACCGGGATATCAATCCACCAACCACTGAATCTACCACAATGAGAACAACCATGCTGGGGAGATTACTGCTGGTGAAGCTGAGTCTTCAACAACATCTCTGCTTGGGGAACAACCCCAAAACCAACAAAGCGGAGAAAGAGGATACAACCAAATGCCAGGAATGTGAACACATGTCTTACCTATTGGGAATCATACCACCCTCGGGAGAGCACTGAGACATCCCTGAGTATCCTTTTGTCATTGTGAATATTCACTTTGTTTAAAACAACAAATTTTGAAAAATTTATTTATTTAAAACAATGACATTTTATCAATTAAAACATACAAAACATTTGTTGAATTGAAACAAATAAGAGTGCAAATAATTGGATAAAGCTCAAATTTATTTGATGGAATGGTAGCCTGCAAATGGCAAGACTCCATAGATCTGTACAAATTTGAATTCAGTGATATATATTGGAAGAGGGCTACATTGAACATAATGATCCTTTCTCTACCAATTTGAATCTCGATGTATGCGAAGCTTCAGTTGACGACAAATCGAGAATCCTCTGACGAAAAGACGGCTGTAGAACAGAAAGTCTTGTCAGGATGCAGTTACTTGCCAAATCCCTAATTTTTGCCTAGATTGCCCCAGGGTGAGGTACTCAATCTAGCGGGATGCAAACATATTCATTTTTTCAAGTCTCTAATTTTGCCTGGATTACCCTTGCGGGTTCTCCACCGAGACGCTCATTTTTGCCTAAGCCGCCCTTTCGGGTTTTCAACTTAGCGAGCCATTCTGTTTTCCATTTGCATATACTTTTCCTTTTTTAGGCAAAGTATTTCTTGAATGCATCTGAATTCACAGGACGAGTGAAATCCTCCCCATCCATTGTTGTAAGCATCAAAGCACCGCCTGAAAAGGCTCTCTTAACAACATATGGACCCTCGTAGTTTGGAGTCCACTTGCCCCTGGAATCGGGCGCGAAAGACAAAACTTTCTTGAGCACGAGGTCACCTTCTCGGAACACACGAGGCTTGACCTTCTTATCGAATGCTTTCTTCATTCTCTGCTGATATAACTGACCATGGCACATGGCAGTTAATCGCTTCTCTTCAATCAGATTCAGTTGGTCATAACGACTTTGAATCCATTCAGCATCAGTCAACTAGGGACTTGAGGGTATAATTTTTCTTTTTTCTTTTGAAAAAAATTTGAAATTTTTTTCCTGACTTTTGATTTTTTCATATTTTTCACCCTCCCTTTTTTTTATTGCATTGGTAATGCCCCAGTTTGACTGTTGCTGGGTTCTTGAGACGCAGCTGAATGATCTACTTTTCGTTGCTCAAGTGCTCGGGTAATCTCGTCAGGAATCCCCTTCAACATCATCTTCCTCTGCTTCGAATACAAAGAATTCAAGATTGGGAGATGGCGTTGGATCATTATGTTCAATGGGTTTAGAAATCCCTGCATAATGATTCTGGATAATGAAAAGCTTTTGAATTTTAAACAAGCAAATCATTTATGCAGATGAAAAAGCTATTTTATTTGTTTTTCAGGGTTTTTTGTGATCACTGATTTCATGCAAAAGCAAAAAGTGAAAACAAATGGAAAAACAAATGTTTAACAATGCATTACTTGAATGAAACATCATTGTGTTAAATGTTGCCAACAATGTCATCACTTCTCCTTTTGGCATGGGAGAAGGGTTTTAAACAAAGTGAACAAATCACGCTGACTTATGGATGACCATATGAACCTCCACAGCGACCCAATTGTGGCAGACACCACCAGGTATGATGAAATTGTTCAGATCTTCTGCATCCTCTTCCAAGATAGCAGCAGCTTCTTCTTCCTCAGGTTGATCATCATGGATGAATCCTCCACTTGCGAACAAACCTTGCTCCTTAAGTGCCCCAGAACAGTAGCCAATGCCATCCCGGGATTGGTTAACCAGGAATAAATCCATCAACAGTACTTAGTCTGGCAAATATCTCTCTGAGTTCACAATTCTCTTGCTCAAAACGGTCCATAAATCTGGCAGAGATAGCTCTGGTATAGTACCGGCAAAATGCGTCTTCAAAATAAATGAAGATCGCAGGGTCAGACCACTGGATGGAAGACCGGAACAAAACACCCGCTTATGCAAATGATGCATGAAGTGTTTGTGCATATGCTTGTTTTTTATTTCAAGGAACCCTTAGGGTATTATTTGCAATTTTTGAATATTTAAAGCAATTTAAATTTCTCATGGAAAATATCTCATTCAATATATTCGAGACAAAGAAGTACATCATTTTTTGATTCAATTACAAGGAGAAAAGGAAAATAACATCCTATGGATCCCTAGTAGCTCGGGATGCTGGAAGACGAGAAACACACAGCTTCTTGATCTCTCTCTCATAGGCAGCTTCCATATCTGCTTTCTCCTTAACTAGCTGATCATACTTCCTCTTCCAGAACTTGGAAGATTGAGGAAGCAAAGAAGTCCAAGTGTCATTGGGATCATCAATCACCCGATGCTCAAGGAACTCAATCAGAGCATCCTTCTCCTTGAGCTGCTGAAGCAATTCCTCTCTTTCATGGATCCAAGCACGTGAAAGGTCTTCTTCTCTCAACTCCTCTACACGTTGGGTAGAGAGGGTTGAAGGCCTAGCCACATCCAACGGTGTAGGTCTTGGATGGTCGTATGGCATCAAATAAGTGGCAGCTCTCTGTCTGACCCAGGAAGTATAAGGCTCCAAAGCAATGCAATTCTTCGGACCTAGCTCATTCCTACCCTTCTTGCAGATCTTGTGCCAAGCGCGGACAAATCTGGATTTCAGGCCTTGGGGATCTTTACCCTCCTGAAAGAATACCCCTTCTAACAGAATGTTATGGGGTTTATCCTTTAGGGGGAACCCAAGCTGACGACGTGCGAGAATGGGATTGTAGCTGATCCCGCCACATGTACCGAGAAGAGGCACATTAGGGAATTCACCACAATAGTCAATAATCTGAACGGTATCATACACGCGATCATACCAAGTGATGTCATCATTAGTGAGAGACATGAGTCTCTGAGACCACCGTAGACATCCCTTGTTCTCCTTGAAGGCAAGAGTCTGCGGCAAGTGCGAAATAAACCACTTGTACAGCAAAGGTAGACAGCAGACAATAACTCCACCACCCTTTGCATTCCTCAGATGCAAAGAGACATAAGCGTCACCCAACAGAGTCGGAACGGGATTAAGAACTGAGAAGATCCTAATAGCATTCATGTCCACGAATTTGTCGAAGTTGGGAAATAAGACCAACCCATAGATGAGTAGCACAAATAAAGCCTCAAAGGCATCCTCACTTCTGGCATTCCCATAGAAAGTAGCTTGAGCGGCGAGGAACTCGGAAGGAAGACCCTGAATTCCACCTTTGGTAGTCAGATTAGCTTTAATCAAAGCTTCATCTATGTGCAACAAATCTGCAATCCCTCGAGCGGTCGGAATACTCTCTAAGCCACTGAACGACACCTGATCCAGAATCGGAATCCCAATAAGGTGAGAATACTCCTCCAAGGTAGGCAATAACTGGAAGTCCGGAAAAGAGAAGCAGTGATACAGAGGATCGTAGAACTGAGCCAAAGTACTCATCAATCCCTCATCAACCTGAGTAGTCAACAGAGGCAGAAGCTTCCCATAACGAGCTTTGAAACCCAAGGGATCTAATACATAAGATGTCAGATTCCTTAACTCCTTCACATCGGGCTGTTTAAAGCTGTACTTCTTTGTATTCCTTTTTGGTCTTTCCATGTCTGAAAATTTTGCAAATAAACCCTTTAAGTTCCTTGAAAATTTTCTCTTTTTTGATGACATGGGATGCGGATGAATGTATGAATGCATGAATGCAACAATCACACTCAAGGATCAAGCAAAGCACACCAAACAAAGGTCGTGGGAAAGCTCATTGTATCCCCTAATATCAATCATCCATTTTGGTGGATTTAGGTTTTCACCTTATCAACACCCAAGTTCCATTGATATTAACGGTACATGAACCGGCTCTAACATCCTTAATATCAATCATCCATTTTGGTAGATTTAGGTTTTACACCTTATCAATACCCAAGTTCCATTGATATTGACGATGTTTGAACGACTCAACCACGAATCAAGGGTTTGCTGAGAGTCACGAGCATGGAGTTTTGGTTAAGAACCACCCAAGGGGAGTGTACTAGGGTTTAAACCTGCCAGACATGTTCTACCAGAGGTTCCCATAATCATCGTCCCATCTCTCGGATATTATCGGAGGAACGAATACTCGTATTCCAAAAATATTCTCAAGAGAGACTCTTATGAGTGTAGTATCGCGTAACAATCGCATCAGATCTTACATCTGAACGACCTCCGCACTACGTCCTAAAAATAGGCCAAGATGGGTTTGGTAAACTAAGGTCCTTGGCTTCTAAGGCACATGATTGAACGAATAATGCCTAACCACAAATAACTTGTGTGACATTATCAATCCAACATGACCTCCACCAAGTGAATGGACTCGCAAGTCAACTGGCTAAGGAATACTCCACACCAGTCAACAAGACTATGCCATTCTCCTATCCTAGAGTGCACTCGAGTTCGGGTATAGAACTCATCTCACAGAGATCACCAAAGCAAACAACAATTGTATATCAAGCAATTCAAGCATTACAATCAATACAGTTATCCCAAATTGTACAAAAATATGTCAAATAACACATGAACAATATCATACAACAAGGGTGAAAAGTAGGCAATACCACCAAGGAAGGTTTAATATATCTCCCCAGCAGAGTCGCCACTTTTCTATAGCGGTGTATTCGTCGCTATATGATTTATTGATTAAACCATAAGCAAAGTATACAATGAATCGAGTCGCCACCGCACTTTTATTTATCCTAAGGACTGGTTAAAAAGCGAACAAAAACCTAAGAAGTTTTACACGTAGAAAACCAATGAAAAGATCAGAGAATCTGGATAAGGGGTAAATTACGCAATGGGAAGGTGTTAGGCACCCATCACGTCCTAGGTACTCCTAGGGAGCCCTTTTCACACTTGTTGTATAAGAAAATGTTTATTTGTTTTGACATATTGTGCAAACATGAATGGGATGATGAGAAAAGAATATACAAGTTAGTTATTTTTGTGTTCGAACGGATGAACCCGTTGCCTACATACCTTCCATCAAAGAAAAGGATCAAAACGCCGTAGTTCGGCTAAAAGATTTCCAAAAATTAGTGAGTTCAATTTTAAACACAAGCACTAAGGCTTTTCATTACCAATGGGAGAAAACTCAACCCGAATCAACAATCCACCATGCGAGGACGGCTTCAACATACTAGTGAGGGGTTAACCCTATAATAAGTATGGAAGACTTACAATCAACTCACTAAGGATAAGGTAAGAATTACATCAACCACTATGGTAATTAAAACCTACGGCTAATGTATGAAAACATATTAACAATGGACAAAGCCAAAACAATTGAATGGGTGAAGTTAATTGATTATGATTATTTACAAAATATGGTCAAGGTATGATTAAAATTGATTCAAAGAAGTGTTATGAAAAGTGAAGTTTGGAAAATCAAGGACTTAAGGTCCAAGTTTCTAATTTGAAAAAAGATGAGAATGTTCGCACAACAAGTCAAAGTTTTTGAAAGCAAAGTGTGAAAAGGTTTAGGACAAAGAGGGTATGGATGATGGGTTGTAAAACTTCTTAGAAAGGTTCACCTCTTGAAATCATATAGAAGATGATTCAAGTGTGTCCTTAGGAATGAGGCAACAAAGCAAGTAGACAAAAAGCAAAATAAGGTGATACCGGATGCCATCAATGGTCTTATACCAATCTCACAAAAGCAAAGGCGGATGTTGGATACCAATAACTGGGTTTATACCAACCTCCTAAAAACAAAAACAATGATACCGGATGCCATCAATGGTCTTATACCAATCTCACAAAAGCAAAAGGCGGATGTCGGATACCAATACCTGGGTTTACACCAACCTCCTAAAGTAAAACAAAACTTGGAAGTCGGATGCCAATCTATCTGGACTTAAACCAACCTCCAAAATATGGTCATAGGAATACAAATGCCACATCACAGGGACTTACAATTGCATCCTCTCATACAACAAACAAGAACAAAGAAGATATGAGTGACCAATGAGGTCTTACACTCTATCCTTCCATATCATGGGAACAAAAGCCAATCAACATGGTCTTACAATTGTCCTCAATGGGTAAACTCAAACATAGATCACAAGGATATGCAATAATGATCATACAAGGAGTAACAATCAATAATGATGAATGCACAATGGCAAGTAAGCATGTACAAATGCAACAATCAATCAAGCAAACAAAGTCATTTAGCACCCACTATAACCAAACAATTAGGCTCAATCAAAGGGTTAGACTTAAAAGTCCACTGGAATAGGGTGAAAGGCGCTCTTAACCTTGCCATTGACGGGCTAAGGTGAAGCAGATGAAAGGATATGAGGGGTGTGCCTCATCACTCTTATCTCTGGTCAGAGAGAGCATTGAATATCAGAAGGTGTGGGAGTTCAGAAAGATGGAACTCTCTGCACAAATTAGACTCGATAGATCTTGGGCTTTTACTCACTATGCATCAACACAAGTAGTGTGAGCAAGGTGAGTGACTCACAGAATAGTAGGAGATAGGTTACATATCTCTTGGATTCTACCAATTGCCTCAAATGAGGACTTTTCCTGCTTAGGGCAAACATAAACAATCACAAACATTGCCTCTTAAGGAGGACTTCAGACAGTTGCCTGGCTAAATAACAAGCCAGGTCTTCCAGACTACATGGAGACAAGAGAGTCTACCTCAATGCAAATGCTATACAAGCAAAGCAATGCAAGTTCTCAAAAGAACTGAGCAACTAAGGGTACCTGAAATCAATCAAGTATAATCAGCATCCCAATCATTAAATCAAAACAACACAACATAATAACCAATCAACAATGTATAATCAAACAATGCAATGTGCATAGGACAAAGCTCAAGTGAACCAAGCACCCTACAAAACAAGACAAGTGAGTTTATAACATCAAATGAAATAACATCATCAAGTGAGAATCAACCTCCTTAAAGCATTTTGCTTCCTAACCTGAAAAGCAAGCTCAAACATAAGTAACAAGACCACTAGGACAAGCCTAGGGTCAAAAAGAGGGAAAAAAACTTAAAACAGCAAGTGAAACATGATCATAACCAAGATTTATCAATTAAAAAGAGAACCTAATTGGCCTCACATCAAAACTATGCACTAATTTCATTTTATGCACAATCTAAGTCAAAGTAGTCAAGTATGAACCACATATGAGTCAACAGCATGATCACAACCAAACAAATATCAAAACAGCTCAATAAATTCCACAAAAATTCTATCCTAAACAGAACATATTCAATGAGATACATATCAATTTTCATTCCATTTGGACAAGTGGAAGTAGGGAAATTAAATTCAACAAATCATGGTATGCAAAAATCAACCTAAAATAGGTCACAAAGTGTACATCAACCTCAATCAATTGTAAAACAGTATGAACAAATGGGAAATGAATGGAACTAAAGCCAAATTGAAGCTAAACATGTTAAGGAACACTCCACCAAATTTCGCATTCATATGGTAAGAAATGAGCATTTCACAAGATATGGAAGTTTGCCACTCAAGCAAAACCCTAAAAATGCTAAACAGCAATAAAAAAATCCCAATCAAATGGGAAATGAATCAATTAAATCCACAAAAAATCAGGGTGAAACTAGACATATACAAGGTATCTCATGCAAAAAATCAGAGCCATAGGCCTAGTGTAAGCATGGAAAATTAAATCATGAACACAGCATAGCATAGTGTGACACATATTGTCATACTCAAAAAGATTATATCATATCTACCAAACCAGGGATCCAAAAATTACAAACTATGCATCCAAATCACCAGGCATGAGTCAAGAACAATCATGTAAAATTTCATTCATTTTGGATAATGCATGATTATTTTATGATCAATATGGTAAAACATACATATATAGCATACATGTCAAAAATCATTAGACCAATCCAAAAAATCACCAGGCACAACTTGAGTTACTATGCCTAAAAAAAACTAGAGGAAATTCTGAATCCAACAAAAAAATTCCCATCTATTTTGGATTAAGGATGATTTATTTAGGATTTTTTGAAGTTTTATTAAGAAGTGAAATATTTATTTAAGTTTAAAAGTGAATTAAATAAAGCTGCGTGGCATTTTTGTAAATACCAAGGCCAGGGCCAAAACGCGGCCGTTCCACTTAATGCAGTGGCGCGTTATGATTCGTTGGATCTGGCGGGAAACACGAATTCGAATTGCAGCATGAGAAACACGGATCAAACGCCTTCATTTCCAGAAAATTCACGTGTTCTTCACTGTTCTTCCATTCCAGAATTCATGACGACCATTTTTGCACCAAAACGTACAAACTATATACCGTTCTCTCCGTCTCTCCACGTAGATCATGGATATGGTGATGGTTTTGTCCAGAAGTTAATGTACATAAAGATCCACTCAAGAATTGTTTTGTCACACAAACTTTGAATCAAGATATCTACACGATTACTCCACGAAAATGCATGATTCAAACACCAAACTACTCTATGTTCAAAGACCTGTCTAAACCGCATGGTGATTTCAAGAATTAAAGAGTTTGAAAATTCACCTCTTGGATGAGCAGTTATGGAATTCGCGCCTGTTTGGCTCCAATTCTTGAAAACAGATGGAGAATATTGATTATCAAGGTTGATGCAAGGTGTAGCTCAGCTCAAAGGTGCTTGAAATTGATGAATCTTCCAACTGCCATTGAAGAGCTCAAGGTTGCACAGTGAGAATTGGCCACGATTTCTCCCTCAAATGCTTCAAACAGAAGTTTAGATGCACCTGCAGATGATGAATCAACAGAAAAAAAGCAAAAGCAATGATGAATTCTTGGAAAATTGATGAAGAAGTGAATGTGAAACTTGGAGAATTCTTGAGAGAATTTGTGAGTTTTTGTGATTTGATCTGAAAAATGATTCTTCTCCTTTTCAATTCTGTTAGAATTCAGCTCTTATACTTGCCCTTAATCCAAGCTTTAATCATGATTAGCACAAAATTGGATGATTAGTGAATGTGCACATTATGCCATTTGGACCAATTTGCCCTTGGATGGCTTAAACCAATGTAACAGTAATTTTTCACCTTGAGCAAATCATAAAATGCATTTGGAAGCTATTGGAATTGGTCCCATGTGAAAATTCTTTGTATTTTGAAATTTGGACTTTTTTCCCACCACTTTTTAATTGGTACACTTGAAAAAATGACCTTTTTATGTGAAGGCTTTTGGAAAAATGTGATGATGGATTTGGATAGTACATGTTAAATGTGGTTTGCTCAAAGAAGAACCATCCAATTTGGCCATTCCATGTGAAAGTTATGGCACTTTGAATTTAGGCATTTTCTGAAAATGATTTGACCATAATTTGTCAACCACACATGGGAATTGGGTGTTCTTGGACTTTTTGGAAAGGCAAGAACAATATCTTCAACTTTCATGTTGGACAAATTTTGATTTGAAGCTTGGTTCATGCTGTAATTTTGAGGAGCATAACTTTCCATTTTGGGCAGGTGAAAATTACAGGTCATTTCCATTTTGGGAAACTTTTTGTCTGACCTCAAATCCTTCAATCTTGATCTTTGAAATGTTAGATGAGGCTTGTATATACATGAATGAGGCCTTTCCAACCATCTCACACCTTCAAATTCCTGATTAAATGTACAGTTGACCACAGTTGACCACAGTTGACTTTACTAGGGTTTTGGTTGACTAGGCCATGTTCTGATGAATTTCAAGCCTTTTTCAATTGAGATCTTGATACCAAATGATATCACAAGTCATATGAACTCTCATGGATGATCATGGTGCCCAAATTCTTCAAGAATGGTCACCATTTAGCTCAACGGTTGATTTTGACTGTTTGACTGATGATTGCTTCAGCTGCAAGAAACAAGGTTAGATGACAATACTTTTGTACTTTTGGTTAGTAAACAAATGAAAAGCAATGATATACAAATGCAATACATGCTTGGTGATCAAGAACCACACTCACAAGACACCCACCCACTAGGAGGGAAGCTAAGGTGCACAATGATCCTTGAGGCAATGATATGACATGATATGATGTCTTGAGGCCATGAGGGATCTTAGGGCAAAAATTGGGGTCTTACAGCAGGCGCGTACTTCCTTCGGATGCATCGAATCTAAGACTCAAAAGAAGTCTTCATCTTATTCTTCTCGAGGACAAGCTGATCAACAATCTTCTTCCAAGCAATGGAAGGCTGAGGCATACTAGAGGAAGATGAAACATATGGTTCTCTCTGTCTCTTCATTACTCGATCTTCAAGAAGCTCAATAAGTTCATCTTTGTCTTTAGACTCAAGTTGCAACTCCTCATACTTTCTGCTCAAAGCATGGAAACGCTCTTCCCACATATCCTTCTCTTGATTCATCTTGGTGAGTGCGTCTTCCAACTCCTCTACATCTTGGTTAGGGAGAGTTAATGGCTCAACCACAACCATAGACATAGGTCTCTCACAAGCATAAGGCACCTTCAATTCCAAAGCTCTCTTCTTCACCCAAAGAGTGTAAGCTTCCAAAGCTACACAATTGCGCGGACCAAGCTTGGATCTTCCTTTCCTATGCACATTATGCCAAGCGTGAATCATCTTCTGCTTCAAAAGATGGGGATCTTTACCCTCTTGATAGAAAAGACCTTCTAACTGAGTGTTAATAAGTTTGTCTCTCAAAGGGAACCCAAGTTGACGACGAGCCAAAGTAGGGTTATAGTTGATTCCTCTTATGTACCAATGAGAGGCACATTAGAGAATTCACCACAACAATCAATAATCTCCAAGTTACTAAATGAAGAGTCATACCAAACTATATCATCATTAGTGAGAGACACGAGTCTCTGAGACCACCATAGACATTGTCTGTTCTCCACAAAAGCAGACGTCTGAGGCAAGTGTGAAATAAACCACTTGTACAGAAGAGGAACACAACACACAATAGTTCCACCACCCTTAGAATTCCTTAGACGCAAAGAGAAATACATATCACCTAACAAAGTAGGCACAAGATTACCAATCAAGAAAGTTCTAATGGAATTAACATTAACAAAACCGTCAATGTTAGGGAACAAGGCTAAACCATAGATAAGAAATACAAAGATAGCTTCAAAAGTATCCACACTACCGGCTTGAGCAAAGGCAGTAGCTTCCTTGATGAGGAACTCAGAAGTCAATCCAAACAATCCTCCTTTCTTCACCCAATGAGCCTTAATCTCAGACTTCTCAGGTGAAGGGTTTCAGCTATAATATGAGATATGGGAATCTCTTCCAATCCACTAAAGGGCGCTTTGCTAGAAACGGGTATTCCCAAGAGATGGGCATACTCCTCCAGTGTAGGCTTAAGTTGATAATCAGGAAAAGTGAAGCAACGGTAGAGAGGGTCATAAAACTGAACCAACATACTTAAGAGTCCTTCAACCACATCAGCAGACAGAATAGACAAAAGCTTCCCATGACGTTGTTTGAAGTCCAAGGGATCTAATACAAAAGATGATAGTTTCCTCAACTCTTTCAAGTCCAGACATCTGAAATGTACTTCTTAGTGTTCCTTCGTCCACAATCCATGGTCTGAAAATATTTGCAAATAAGGCCCCAGTTCCTTGAAATTTTCATGGTGTGATGAATGTTACGATGGGCATGAATGCATGAATACAACAATCACAAATAAGAGATCACACACAAGGCAAACAAACAAAGGTTAATGGATGAATCAAGTCATTATCAAGATCAATCATCCATTTTGGTGGATTATGGTTTACACCTTATCAACACCCAAGTTCCATTGATATTGACAAGACTTGATTGGATCAACCAAGAATCAAGGGGTTTGTTGTGAGTCACAAGCATGGAGTCTGGGTAAGAACCATCCCAAAGGAGTGAACTAAAGATAAAAAAACCTATAGATCATGTTCTAAAAAGTTCCTAGAGTCTTAATTCCATCTATCGGATATTACAGGTTAGGATGACTGACTCATCAACCCATAATATTCTCAAGAGAAACTCGTCTAAGTGTAGTATCGCGTAACAACTATTATCAAGTCTACACTTGAACAGCCTCCGCACTACATCCTAAATAGGCCAAGATGGGTTAAATGTTCTACGATCCTCAGCTTCTCAAACCCCAAATCAGAGATAGTAATGCCTAACCACAAATGACTTGTGGTACATTCATAACTACAAAAGGGTCTCCATTGAGTAGATGGGTCTCAAGCCAACTTGTTAAGGACTACTCCACACAAGTCGAACATGACTATACCATCCTTCTATCTTAAGTGCACTCAAGTTCGGGTTAGAACTTATCTCACCACTCAGAGATCACCAAGCACAACAAGAAGATTATATCACATAAACAAATATACATACATCAAATATACAATTATATACACACAAAAAAGTAGGCTAAACCCACTGGAGACTACTCCCCAGCAGAGTCGCCACTTAATTTATGTAGCGGTAAATTCATGACTACCAACATATGGATAACCTAGACATCAATTAAACCAGAGTCACCACCGCACTTTTATTGTTTCCAAGGGAAAAGGGAAAAGTACGAACAAAACCCAAAAATAAGAAGTTTTCAAATCAAAACTAATAAAATTCCAGAGATTACAGGTAAGGGGGTTGGTTACAGAAAGAGAAGGTGTTAGCACCCAAAGTGTCCTAGGTACTCCTAGGGAGCCCTTTTTTGTGTGCATATGTGTTTTTGTACAAAATGATATTTGCAATAAAATAGAATGGAGGGATGAGAAAAGAATTCATTAATTATACTTTTGTGTTTGACATGACTTTCAGACTTGTGCCTACGTACCAACATAAAAATGGGGGATCAAAACCTCGTAGTTTGTGGTATAAATTTCAAAGTGAATGAGTTGCTTTTAACAAAATTTTAAATTTAACAAAGGCACAAGAGGCCTAAAAAGGTTTGAATGAGTGTTAGCTCTTTTTGGCTTTTGAAATTTTAAGTCAAGTATAGTTAAGTTCATTTACAAATTTGATTAAGAAAAGAGTTTAAAAATGCAATGGCATAAGGCCAAAGTTTCTAATTTGCAAAATGGTCTAAGTTTAGAAAAACAACACAAAGAAGATTTTAAAAGGAGGGAGAGATTTTGAAATTAAAGAAGTGGGGAGGAGATGAAGAGACTAATCCTAAGCACAAATTTAAAAGTTGAGAGTTGAAAAGATCTGACCAATGGGAGCAATCCAATAGACAAGAATGTCATATAAAAACCCAAATTTCCCTTGGACTTTAAAATCAAGCAATATCAATACACAAATAACAAGATGAATAGCAAGGCATCAAATAAAGATAGCCACATCCAAGCTTAGCAACTCCATGATCTTCTTCATAATTCCCTATGTATCAGATGACTTCAAAGATAGGCATTAGACACAAGTTCAAAATAACAACTTCAATATGATCATGTTGCAGATGAACTCCAATGGATCTTCAATATTATATCAGATGAAATTTCACTTCACAAGCACTTGGTTTCATGAAATTTGGCATTGACCAAGTTCTTTTGCATAGGGACTGTTGCCTAATTCTAAGTCCAATGTCTCAGATCAAATCCAACAGTCCACACAAAATGTTTTTTAGAGTTTTTGTTGTTATTATGTACATTAAGGTCAAAAGACCATAACACAAACAAGTATAAACAAACACAATATGTTCACAAGATATGGCTCAAATGAGCAAAGTAAAAATGGCATTAAAGTAAACAAATTGAATGGTATGAGTAATGGCAAATGAAATAAGACTTAAAATTAAAGTGCATAAAAGTAAATGGCTTGAAATTAAATGTTAGTTGTTAGTTGATTAGAAGTTAGTATTGCTTTTTCTTTTGTTTTGTTTAATTTATTCTTTGGAGAATACTCAACCCACTTATCACAAGCATGGATCCTTGAACCAATACATCTTCTAAAGGAAGGACAAAAGGCCAAGTTTCCACACAATACCATGAAAGAGGCGAGACTCACAATCTCATTTACTAGAATGCTATGCCTTTTGTGTCAATAAGCAATCATAATTGGACTTATGTAGAAGTCACAACTATTTGAGCTCGGGCGATAATAATTTTAGTGTTAATGCATGTTAGAGACATGGTATTATGAACCATGCTCCTAAAAAATACCACACTTAAAAAGAATATGCAAAAGGGGTGGACCTAATTTCATCCACACTTATATTGATTTTTCAATCAACTAGCCTTGGGATATGGAGATATCATAGGTCCATGAAATGAATGAGAATAGAATGGGATTGAGATGAAGAGGGATGGGAAATGAAATCAACACAAATTGATCAAAGGAGGACTTTTACCAAATTAAAATCATTCATTCATTTTGGGAGATGAAATGTACATTTTATCAATCCCCTAAATCAAATGATTTTAACTCAACAAAGTCAAATCAACCTTGACCAAGGCTCAACAACACAAGTCAAATTCAGCAAGTCAATATTAGAAGCTCAACACAATTTATTTTGCAATTAAACAATTAAAATTAATTAAATAATTCATTAAATTAAATTATGGTTTGTGAAAATCCTAAAACCTCATCAAAACACCAAAGAAATGGCCATGAGATTTATCATAGGTCAAACAAGGTCAATGGATCTTGGAGAAAAAAAATTCATAATTTTCGGAAACTTAAAACTATTTTTAAACAATTACAAATATTCACAAAATCAATTTAATCATGAAAAATATTAATAATGATCCAAAAAATAATTTTAATTCAAAAAATGAAAGAGGAATTTATTTAAATTTTTTTGGTGAAACTCTCATATTTCTTGGATCAATATTAAAATTAATATGAATTAATGAAAATAAACCAAATAAAATGAAAATAAGGAAATAATAAAAAACGTGGACCACTTGATCTCCCTCATTAATTGAGGTGGCAGATCAAGTAGCTCTCAACGCGCTTTTCACCATGGTCTTGAGTCAGCGCGCCACACAAGTGGTAATCCAAACCAACCCGTGAGATTGAATTAAATCAAATGGATCATGTGGTTCTGATGACTGCCAACTCACCATCGGGGCCAAAGCTCCGGTCTCCTTCTCCAGTGAACCTCACCGGACTGGTTCAGTCACAACCATCACCAAAATTAAAAAGAATGACATGATTTTAAAGTAAAAATGGAAGTGAGCTCAAATCTGGCCTCAATCTATCCTAACTCCAAGTATATTGAGAGATACAAGGAGTTTAAATTTGAGGTGCACGATCTGAGTTGCTTTGATTTGACCTCAAAGCAACTCAATCTTGTTGCCTATATTGGTAGGACTTCAGACAACCAAAGATCCAAGAGAATTATGGAGAATTGAGTGAGAATTGAAGAGATGAAAATTTCTGGAAAATACCTTCAATGTAGGTCTAAATTTGATTGCTCTTGCTCTTGCTTGTGCTTGATCTTGCTCAGGATGCTTGAAGAAGTATAATAGAATGATCAAAAGGCCTTGGATCCTTGGAGATTTGAATCTCAAAACAGTGAGATTCAAACTCAATTTCCAAATGGGAATTCTTAAGATTATCCTTTGGAATGGGAGGGTTTGAATGCTTGAGATCAAAGCTGACGCGCCGGGTCTTCAATTCTGAACTTAGAGGTCTCTATTTATAGCCAATTGATTTGATATTTGCACACTTGAACATGGAATCCAAAAATAGAAATGAGTGATGCATGAGTGTATGGGCGTGTACAGGCCCATGAAATCATGTCATTTGGTCCATAAATGAATACAAACAAGTCTGAGATCATGTTGGAATGTCATGCATTGGTGTGTGGGAGTTTCAAGTTCAATCTTGCCAAATGATGATGCAATGTTCAAGCCATGTGCAACCCATTCAAATCTTGTCCAAAATGGATGAAAATGGACTATTTGGAAAGTTTAGATTAAGAGGAACAACTTTCATGTTGGACACTTTTTCATTTGAAGCTTGGGTCATGATGAATTTTGCGGTGGAAGTTGGGAAAATCAAACATGTCAAAAAAAATTCTAAGTGTCAAGCCATATGTTCACTTATTCCACCTTGGCTAACTTTTTATGTAAGCTTCAAATGAGAAAATTTACTTCATCAAAGTTGTATCTCTCTCAAAGTACTTAAAAATGGTCACATATTTGACCTCATTTGGATTTAATATAAAGGAGTTATGCATTTTTGAACTTGAGGAAAATCACTTATTCAATGGCATTGGTCCAAAGTGACCTATAATGTATCCTCATATCACATGCTCATAAAAGTTGAATTAGCTCTTCCTAAAAACATCAACGTCGAAGTAGAAATATTTAATTTGATTGTGCAACTTGTAAATATTTCATCTCATAAAAATTGAGCAAGTTATGGCCTTGGGAAGTTGACCTCCAAATTAGGGTTTAGACAAAATGACCTATAATCTTTCATTATAAAAAATGACTTTCTAAGAAAATATATCTCTAGACCTCAACATTAAAGTTGTTTGGGATGTCATTTAGAGTAACTTTTATCTTGGAATAATTTTCATATAATAAATATTGTAGGAGATAGGGTCTAGGGAACCCCAGTTTTGATCAGATGAATTCCTCTAGTCAACCACCATTAACCAACTTGCTAACTTGAAATTATCTTGACTTTTGGGACTCATGGAGGATCATATATGCATAAGATGATTAAATTTGAAGTATCCCTTGAAATATTTGATCAATTGGTGAAGAAGCTTGCTGAAGAAGTTACACAAGATACCCAGATGAATTAGGGTTTCCAAGGCAAACCAATTCCAAACTCTTGAAGATTTCTTGATCAAAATAACATGTGAAAATCATGGGGATTCATATATGATACTTAGAGCCACAGCAAACCAAATCTTGATTGATATCCTTGCAATGAGGGTCATAAACCCTATGTATAAGCTTGATAAAGCAAAGGTGAGCACATGCCCTACCTACAAAAGAGTTAGCTTATACAAAGACATATTTTTGGTATTTTGGTTAGTAAAATGATAAAAATACAAAGTATGATACAATCACATGATGCTTGGTGATCTCTCCCAATGCAAACTCAATGGATGAGGGATAAGGAGGATGCCAAGGTGTGATCCCAATGCTAATGCATATGATGAGATAACATGAGGGATCTTAGGGTCAAAATATGGGTCTTACAATCACATTACTCAAAATTTTAATGAACAATTCATTTGAAATCGACATCAATTTTCGCATTAACACTTGATACTTTAACGCACAACTCTTGTGTAGTCCCAACCCTAATCGCATAACTCTTTGACAGCACAACCATTGTACCTTCATGAACCCTAAGGCACCAATTTCATATTGTCAAACACACCTCGATTGTTAATTCAATATGATTGATCAACACGTCCTTGCTTCACCATACTTTTGTCGTATTCCGAAGCAAATGAACATTTATCGCTCAAAGGAAAACAACCATTAAGTGGTTGAATGAATGAAAGAGAAACAATATATCATATATACCATATTTTGCATAAGAATTACTTATACCGTGTATATAACTTGATCGATCTTAATTGTGTAACCTATGGACCATCGATGTATCGCTTCTTCACCATACTAACATCGGATTCCGAAGCATAGTGAACATCAATCATCCAAATCGTACACACATGATGCCACATTTAATTACTCGTTTATTCTTTGATTCATTATGTCTTTTAATCGTATTAATACAAAAAATACAGAAAATATAGAAAATAAACAACTATCAGATGCATGGTTTCGTAAGTGGCTCTGATACCACTGAAGGAGAATAGCGATCCAAAACACAGCGGAAATTAAAAATTTCTCCTTTAGTGATCCTTATGAATGGGCATGATCAGTGATAGAATCGTTACCTCTTATGGCATTGAAACCCTTGATGCAGATCAAATGAGTGATCACGAACCTTGAATGGTGACAACACCTCTACTCAATCCACACAAACGGATTCCTTCAGTCTCAGTGCTAGCTGCTACGAATGAAGGCTTTGAGTGTGTGTATGTGGGTGTGTGTGTGTGTGCGTGTGTATGTGTGTGTGTGTGTGTGTGTGTGTGTGTGTGTGTGTGTGTGTGTGTGTATGTGTGTGTGTGTGTGTGTGTGTGTGTGTGTGTGAGAGAGAGAGAGAGAGAGAGAGAGAAGGAGAGAGAGAGAGAAACGGAATTTTCATCTGAACAAATGCTTTTGCACAAGGGTTCTATTTATAGAACCACTTGTGTGGGCTGTAAGCTAAAATGCCCACTTAAGTGTATGTGGCCCATATCTTATGATATATCAAAATCACTTAAGTGTGTGGTACCTTACCATATTTCGTATTCTACTTAAGTGCACCGCACCTTATGATGTTCTACAATTCACTTAAGTGCACTGTACCTTACGGTGTTCCTTATTTACTTTATCTCTCATCAATCCGTCCTTTTTGTGTGTGACCCTGTAGGTTTTCGTGGCATTGGCAATTATATTAAATCACGTATTTAACATAATAAATAGTGAGCGATATTGATAACGCGGAAACGTATCGTATATTTGACTTAACATGCATTGCTTTTTACTCAATTTTCCATAGTATTACGTCGTATTTTATGTTTATTTCAGGTATTTATCGAATAAGATATGTTTAGGCAAGCAAAGAGGAAAATAGCAAAAAGGAAAGAAAAAGAGAAGAAAATAGAGCAAAATATGAATAGCGGTGCCCGCCACACATGAAACTAGCGCCCGCCACAAGGGTTTATGAAGGGTGGCGCCTACCACATTACATTAAGATGGCACCCATCATATTACATGAAGGTGGCATCCATCACACATGAAATGGCGCCCTCCACGTGGACCAAATTAGGGTTGTGGCAGCCGCCACCAACTCGGTCCCCCTTATTCTTCTCCACTCTTTTCGCCACGCTCGGTTTTTACTCTTTCAACCAGCCTCTCCCCACTAGTAGATATTCAAGGCTACTTTTAAGGAGGAGTGGGGAGTATATATAGAGACGTTAGTCTTCACGGACAGGGGTGCACATTTTTAGCTAGATTTTGTTGTTAGATTTTCTTAGGCAGATATTTACCTTGTAAAGCAATAGATTCTCCACATTGGGGACTATTGAGATTTTTGTTTAAGCATCCGAATTTGATTGTAACGCTGTACTTGATTGCCAAAGCGTGTCGGCATTGTTTAAATTGAAGAATCAACATTCATTCCAAGTTTTCGGTTTATATTTCAGGTTTTATTTTAATTGCATTTTTATTGCTTATGCCTTATCGTATGCTTAATTATCTGAATATCATGTTTGTTCCCGGATCCATGTACGGCTAAACCAATAGGTATTGGTATGTAAAGACCGTCGAAACAACGGGATTGGTAAATAATTGGTGTTGGTTTTTACAAAATATTATTTTCCGGTTATAGTTTCTTGTTCTAAATTCAAAACTGTTTTTCGTACGAGAGTACAAAGCAACAAAGGTTACGGTTAATAAGAACGAGAGTTTGAGATTTTAACCGGATAGCTGAAACTAGGCATTAATCCTAAACACAACGAGAGCGCTTTAGGATTAATTAGACTTTATTTATTTCCAAAAATTACTTTTAAATTCATAATGAGACAGCGAGAGTCAAACATTCTTATTAATATTTTGTTTTCGTTAGTAGTTATTTCTCTTCGTCCCTCCACCGTTAGAAAGATCCTCAGCCTTAGATTTACTTAGTAACATTAGATAACGGTAAGTTTGATTATTAGTCCTTTGGGTTCGATAATTTTTAAAACTACGAGATACGACTGTGCACTTGCAGTCATGAATCTTATAGACATACTAAGTCGCGGTCAAGTTTTTGGCACCGTTGTCGGGGACTAATTTAGTCGATATCGTAACTCTAGTGTTACCCAGTATAAACTAAGGCAAACAAATCTATTTCCTTTTCTATTTTGTCGAGTGTATGCCAAGTACTCGCTCTCAAGGCGAGAAATTAGAGCTACCATTCAACGAACCAAAGTGTTATCTAAGATTAGAACACCGGATACGAGACCTGATACGAGAACACCATATCAAGCAAAATCTTCTCGATCCTAATATCCCTATTCTTGAACCAGTTATACAACCAGAGATGGCCGAAGAACCGCAGAACCGTCCTCTCAAGTACTATGCCATCCCTTCGCAGGATGAACCACATAACAACATCGCTGCCCCTTCCATCGAGGAAAATAATTTCGAGCTAAAACCTTAATTATTGTCATCCGTACAGCAAAACCAATTTTCCGGTAGTCCCACGAAGGACCCGAACCCACATTTGTCAGTGTTTTTGCAATACGCAGACATAGTGAAAGCGAATGGTGTGAGCCCCGAAGCTATAAGAATACTTCTTTTCCCTTTCTCATTAAGAGATAGATCTAGAGCTTGGCTCCAGTCTCTACCATCCAACTCTGTCACTACGTGGAACGAGTTGGAGAAATTTTTCTGAGCACGATATTTCCCACCTAGTAAGACGACTATGCTAAGAGCCCAAATAAACGGGTTTAAACAAAAAGACAATGAATCACTTTTTGAAGCTTGGGAGAGATACAAGGACATGATGAGGCTTTGCCCATATCACGGTCTAGAAGAGTGGTTGATCATCCATACCTTTTACAACGGTCTCTTGTACAACACAATATTGCAATAGACGCCACCGCAGGTGGCACACTGATGGATAAACCCTACAATAAGGCCTATCAACTTATCGAAAGTATGACCCAGAATCACTACTAGTGGGGAAGCGAAAGAACCTCCGTAGAGAAACCTCCAATGAAAGGCGGTATGTACGAAATAAGTAGTCTTGATCATGTCAATGCTAAGGTAGATGCTCTTACTAAAAAGATAGACAACCTGACCATAACACCCGCAGCCACCGTGGCTGTCGTAGCACCACACTGTGAGATATATGGAGTTCCTGGGCATGCTGCCCCTGAATGTCAACTTTTGACAGGAGTCTCCACAGACCAAGTGAACTATGCCCAAGGAAACCCTTACTCAAACACCTATAACCCAGGTTGGAAGAACCATCCGAACTTTTCATACAAAAACAATAACGCATTGTATGCACCTAACCAAGCACCTGCTGTACCACCAGGATATCATAAAGCTGCCATATATGCTCCAAATGCTCCTATGAAGTCAAACCTTGAAATAATGATGGAAAACTTCATAGCTACCCGAGCCCAAACTAATAAGGATTTCCTAAATCAAAATATACATACTAGTGAGCAAATCAAGCAGTTAGCAAATAAGGCAGACGCTTTAGCCACCCATAACAAAATGTTGGAAACACAAATTTTGCAAGTGGCTCAAAAACAAGCACCTACTGCTTCCCCTACAGGCACATTTCTTGGACAACCACAACCAAACCCGAAAGGTCATGCAAATGCTATTATACTATGAAGTGGGACAGAACTAGACGGACAGGCCGACTCTAGAATTCAAAACCCAGCCATGCACCAAGACCTGGGTAAGATAACTGAGAAGGAAGACGAACTAAAGGAAGATAAAAGCGAAGAGGCCGTAGAGAAAGAAGAACCTTATGTACCTCCACCACCATATAAACCTCTTATCCCTTATCTGTAAGACCCCAATTTTGTCCCTAAGATCCCTCATGGCATCATAACATTGCATTTGCATTGCCTCAAGGATCATAAGCATCTTGGTTCCCTTTACCTTTGGGTGGGATCCCTTGTGAGTGGTTTGAGATCACCAAGCATGCTTGAATTGTATATCATTGTTTTTCTCATTTTGTTTATTAACCAAAAGCACAAAAATATGTCACTAACATCTTTTGTTTGTAGCTTGAGCAATCACAAGGTCAAGAGCTTCAAGGCGGTCCTTTGTACAAAGATATGGCCAAGGGAAGATGATAGCAAGCATGGTAATGGTTCCCAAAGCTCTCATCCATAAAATATGCCTCCCTAGCATCTCAACTCATCATTTTGATCAAAGCAATTCAAAGGGTTTGAGGTTTGTTCCCCAAAGAAACCCTATATCATCTGTGCACCACAATGCCTTGCTCTTGAAGCAACCTCAGCCCATGATCAAATACAATCAAGGGAAGTTCTTTAATTCATCATTTCATGCATATTTGAACTTATTTGAGTGTCCTCAATCATCAATTCATCAAGATATGAGTCATGGACTTGAGAAGTTGATCAGTCAATTCATCTGACTATTCTGAAATACACTGAGACCTAACTCTTTGTGTGTTGGTCAAATGGAGATGATTCCAAAATTAAAAATTTTCTTAATGACAATATGAACAACTTTCATGTTAATCAAAAATTGATTTGAAGCTTGGAAGGTCACCTCCCATTCCAAGACATTATAGGTCATTTTGACTGAAACCCTAATTTTGGTTCAACTTCCCAAGGACATAACTCATTCATTTTTTATGATTTTGAGGTGGGATCAAATGCATTGGAAATATTACCATGTCTACTTAAAATGTTATGTAGAACAAAATTTCAAAATCTCAAAGGAAATACATGTGATAATGCAAGACATTATAGGTCCTTTTGGACCAAATGCATTGAAAGGCAAAAAAGTCCAACTTCAAGTGCCCATAACTCTTTCATAAAAACTCCAAATGATGCAAAATTTGAGTCCATTTTTATTTTCTTGAAAAGATCTACAACTTTTATGTTGTAGGTTTTTACATTTGAGGCTTTCATCATCAAAACCAAAGGGCTTGAACATTGGCCAAATTTAGAAACTTTGCCTTTACATGTTTTGCACCTTGCACTTTAAACTCAAATTTCACCAATTTCCACACTTCAAATGGATTTTTGCCCAATATAACAATTGTTCCTTACATCAAAACCTTTCCAACCATTACTCACATGCTCATGTTTGGATTTGGCAAATGGCATTTTCGAAGAGGGGGAGTTTTTGGTTCAATTATGCATAACACATCAAAACTCCATGCACAAGCCAATTCACTCCAAGCTGCGCGTCCGAATCATCTCACATTCATTCCAGATTGTATTTGGCATTGAATTTAGGCCTTTTGCATGATCATGCAAGCCCATGTAATGGATATCCAATTACATGCACACGGATTGAATCACACTTACCTTACCATTCCCTCTATAAATAAGAGCTCTATTCCATTCAAATTTCATCCATGAATCAACCTGAAATGCTGCTGAACCGAAAACCTAACCTCTCACCAAAGAAGCTATTTCACTTTTCTTCAAATTTTTCAGATCTAGAATTCAACTACATCTGGTTGAATCTTTGGATCTAAAGCTTCTAGACCTTCATCCTTTAGTCCATTGCACTTCTGTTTTGCCAAAGGAAGCAAGGAAGCAAGCTCAAATCTCCAGAATCCAAGGTTGATCATCAACTGGTTTTCTCTTCGAAACTCATTACTCTTTGATCTATTTGCCTGGCCATTGTGTTTTCTGAAGTCCTCACTTGAGAGGCAAGCTAGTGGTAGCTTCAATTTTGTGTTTTATTGAACTACATTTTTCATACCTGGATCTTCCATCTCAGATTTCTTACTATATAGGAATCTTGAGTGTGATTCAAGGTTACAGGGGTGATGTACATCACCCCAACTTTATTTTGATATAAGGATCGTGCAAAATGATGAAGGTTTGAAAACCTGCAATTGTCACCGGAATCTTCATGCTCACCGGAGAAGAAGGTGGCTCCGGTGGCCGTCCATTTGCCAGAATAAGTCACAGCCGTTGGATCATGTGTCCAGATCTAATCGGGTCCATTAGATTTCATGACTTTATTTAATTCATTATACTTCTCATTGACTGAGGTTCATGGTGCGCGCACTTGCCAATGCCATTAGATCTTCCACGTCATTTAATGAGAAACAATCCAACGCTCCTTGTTTTTTTGATTTTTCTATTTTTTGATTTAATTTCTTTAATTCCCTTTTATTTCAAAAACTCATATCTTCTTCATTTTAAATTCAAAAATTATGGGACCAATTGCATTCTTCTCCAAATAATTTCTAGTTTCTAATTTTGATTTTTAATATTTTTTTATTTTGTCATTTGATATTTTTTATGAATTTTCTCTTTTCTGGTTATTTTTAATTCATTTTAAATAGTTTTTGATATTCAAAAAATACAAAAATATTTTCCTAACCTATTTGAATGATGATGAATCTATAAAAAATATTCTCATCAATTTTTTAATTGATTTGAGATTTATTTGAGATTTTAGTTCAATTAGGTTATTTTTGTCCATTTTTAATTGATTAAAAATAGTTTCTGATTTTTAAAAATGCTGAAATTTTTTGTCAAACTTTGTTTGACCTTGTTGAACTTAGGATAAATCACTTGGACCTTTCAAGGTTGATTTGAAGTGATTTTGAAGTTTGACCTTTATTTTATTTTTTTAATGCAAGTTTATTTTAATATTAAATGCCAAAAATATTTTGTTTATTGCTTGACCTCCAATCTTCATCTCATTTCTGATTTCTCATTGTTTGACTTTGACTCTCAATGTCATTTGGTCAACACATATGGATTGGTACATTTGATTTCACCTTATGCACTTTATTCTTTCAAAATTCCTTTTTTTCCATTATTCATCTCTTTCTTCTTATTCTTCTTTTTTTTCTTTTTGATCAATGAGTTGAAGGTTGATAAGTTAGCATTGATTAGGGAGGTTTAATCTTCCTTGATTCAAATCTAATTCATCTTGATCAATTGATCAAATGAATGGCTTTGCATTAAGGATAGGTTGCTTCCTAAATCATGCAAAAGACTTAAACCAATACAAGATCAATTCTCTTCTTCTTTTTGGCATGGCAAGTTGTTGGAACTTGGTTCACTAATCAAGACTTCTAACTTGTGTTGTTGCCTACATTATTATTGACCGGCCTCAGATAGTTGTGACTTCTACATAAGTCCAATTACGATTGCTTAACATAGCGCTAAATTTGCCTTATGGCACACTAACTACTAACACTAACTATTGACAATTAACATTTACTTTTTGCACTTTACTTTTATGCAATTTATCATTCTTGCACATATTATTCATTTGCTTTTTTCCTTTGCTCATTGGAGCACATGTTTATGTTAATGCCATTTTCCTTTTGCTCACTTGAGCACATAATTGTGTATATATTATTGTGCTTGTGTTTTGTTTTGATTGTTGTGAACCAAAATGCAAAGAATTGGACAAAATGGACTTAGACTTTAGGCCTTTCCCTATGCAAATTTGGAGTCAAAGAGAAACTAGGCCTCATGCCTTTAGAGTGCTTAAATGTCAAAGAGCAACTAGGTCTCATGCCTTTAGAATGCTTAAAGCTTTAAGATGAACATTGAAAGGACCATATTCTAAACTCCCTCTTGTCCATTCTTTGATTGTATTATAGAACCTTTTGATGTGTGTTTTCTTTGTGCTAGGAGTTCCCACTTGAGCTTAATTGAGGAACCATTACCATGAGCTTCCAAGAGAGAGAGATCCAAGATACATTGAGGAGTCTTTCCAAGAGTTAATTTTATTGTTGATTGCTTGAGTTTATGCTTACTTGCTTGTTTATTCCAAAGGATGGGAGCTACTTGGATCATCAATATGATCTCACGAGAGGAACTCCATTGTGGTTTTGCTTCTTATCCCTCACCTTTTTGCTTTACTTAGGACTTTAGCCCTTCTTCTTCTTCTCTCCACTCTAACCCAAGCCAAAACTTTTGTGCAAACATTTAGCCTTTGTTTTCAACATTAGAAACCTAAGCCTTATGCTTTTGATTTTCAAACTTTCTTTTCATAACACTTATTTTGAATTGAATCTTTAAGTCAACTTTGACCATTTTGTAAATACTTTTCATTGATAAATATAACCCATTCAAATGTCTTTTTGTGGTTTCAATGGCCACTTCCTTAATCAAATTTTTCATAACCTTTAGCTATTAGGTTTGAGTTATCCTTGAGGTAGATATAATACTCACCTTTATCCTTAGTGATGGACAATGAGTCTTCCATGCTTATTATAGGGTTAACCCCTCACTAGCATGTTGAAGCTATCCTCACATGGTGGATTTGTGGTTTTAGGTTGAGTTTTCTCCCTTAGATAACAAAAGACCTTAAGGCTTTTGAACCAATCAATCCACTCACTCATTTTGAGATTTTTACCCCGAACTACGAGGTTTTGATCCTAATCTTTTTTAAGATGGTACGTAGGCAATGGGTTTATCCATTCAAACACAAAATGTAAATAAACTTATATATTCTCTTCTCATCTCTTCAATCATGTTTGCGCAAACAAATTGTCACAAAACAACAACCTTACAACAAGTATGAAAAGGGCTCCCTAGGAGTACCTAGGATGTTTTGGGTGCCTAACACCTTCCCATTGTATAACCAACCCCCTTACCCAGATCTCTGATTCTCTTTTACTAGTTTTTGTTAAAACTTTTAGGTTTTTGTTCGCTTTCTAACCATTCCTTTGGATAAATAGAAGTGCGGTGGCGAGTCGACTTGTATGATTTACCTTGGATTTAGTCAATATCTCTAATGGTAATGAATACCCCGCTACATTATCCTCAAAGACTTGTTAAATCTAAAAGTGTAGGACAATTTAAAATTTTTGTAGAGCTTCTAAAACAATTGAATATCACAATACCCTTTACAGAAGCCATCACTCAAATGCCCTCATAAGCTAAGTTTCTTAAGGAGATCTTATATAACAAGAAGAAGATCGAGGATAACGAAACTGTTACACTTACTGCTAAAAAATTTGTCATAGACTCCTAAGTTGTTACACAAAACAACATTCCTCATAAGCTGAAAGACCCAGGGAGTTTCTCCATAGCCCATGTAATCGAAAAATTTGTCATAGACAAAGCATTGTGCAACTTAGGAGCAAGTATTAGCTTAATTCCCTTGTCCATATGCGAAAGGCTTAAAATGGGAGAACTAAGACCTACTAGGATGTCCGTACAACTTGCAGATCATTCTGTTAAATTTCCCGTAGGTATGTTAGAGAACGTTCTGGTGCGCATAGGTGAATTCTATATTCCTACTAATTTCATAATCATGGACATAAAAGAGGATTCCAATATCCCTATCATATTAGGAAGACCATTCTTAGCCACTGCTGGAGCTATTATAGATGTTAAGAAAGGCAAGCTAACCTTTGAAGTTGGTGAGGAAAAAGTAGAATTTATTTTGACGCAATTCTTAAAGGCAACGGCTATAGACGATACATGTTGTCTGCTAGATGTCATCGACGAATGTGTAAGAGAAATGGAGAATGAACAAACATCATACTCCGAAATACTGAAGATTCCAATGCCTCCTACTTTTGAAGATGAAAATTGGAGTAAGGAATACCAAGATGACAACCTATAAGAATGCCTAGCACTAACGCCCGATCATATGCCTTGCCCAAAGAAACCAGCCTTAGAACTTAAAACGCTACCCAAAAATCTAAGGTACGAATTCCTAGAAACTGAACTCGAGCGACTTGTAATAGTTAATGCAAACTTAGGGAAGATAGAAACTGAAAAGCTCCTACACGTTTTAAGGAAATATCGAACTGCTTTAGGCTACAATATCTCAGATCTAAAAGGAATAAGCCCTCCCATATGCATGCATCACATTATGCTAGAGGAAGACAGTAAAACCTCTAGAAAACATCAAATGAGGGTAAATCCCATTCTGAGCGATGTAGTTAGGAAAGAAGTGCAAAAGCTGCTAGAAGCAGAGATCATCTACCCAATATGCGATAGTCAATGGGTCAGCCCAGTGCATGTCGTACCAAAGAAGGGAGGCGTCATAGTTGTTAATAATGAAAAAGGAGAATTTATAGCACAAAGAGTTGTAACTGGAAGTATAATGTGCATTGATTATAGAAAATTAAACAAAGCCACTCAAAAGGATCATTTTCCTTTACCGTTTATTGATCAAATGCTTGAATGATTGGCTAAGCATTCTCACTTCTTCTATTTAGACGGTTATTCAGGATTTTTCCAAATTTCTATTCATCCTGACGAACAAGAGAAAATAACCTTCACATGTCCCTATGGTACGTTCGCCTATCGACGAGTTTCGTTCAAACTATTTAACGCTCCCGTAACATTCCAAAGATGCATGATGTCAATTTTCGTTGATTTTATAGACAACATCATGGAAGTCTTTATGGACGATTTCTATATTTGTGGGAAGAGTTTTGAAGGATGTTTATCGAATCTTGAAATGGCACTCAAAAGATGCGTAAAAGTGAACCTCGTGTTAAATTGGGAAAAATGCCATTTCATGGTCCGACAAGGAATCGTACTCGGACACATAGTGTCCGATAAGAGATTGAAGTTGACAAGGCTAAAATAGAAGCTATAGATAACCTTTAACCTCCGAAAACCGTAAGAGAAATATGAAGCTTCTTAGGACACGCCGGTTTCTACCTGCGATTCATTAAAGATTTCTCAAAAATTACCAAACCACTGACTGACTTATTGATGAAAGACGCCGAATTCATCTTTGATGACAAATGCCTAGTGGCGTTTGAACAATTGAAAACAACTCTTATCACCACACCTATCATGCAACCTCCCGATTGGAGATTACCGTTTGAAATCATGTGTGACCCTAGTAACTATGTTGTAGGCGCATTCTTAGGACAAAGAAAGGATAAGAAACTTCATGCAATATACTTCGCAAGTAGAACCCTAGACCATGCGTAGATGAATTACGCCACCATAGAAAAGGAACTTTTAGATGTCGTGTTCGCTTTGGATAAATTCTGTTCTTACCTAGTAGGAGCAAAGATAATTATCTATACCGATCATGCTGCAATTAGGTACCTATTAAATAAAAAGGACACCAAACCAAGACTCTTAAGGTGGATTTTACTCCTTTGAGAGTTTGATCTAGTGATCAAAGATAAGAGCGGCACTGAAAACGTCGTGGCTGATCACTTGTCAAGAATGGAAGGTATTGAACCTGAACGAGTGCCTATAAATGACGATTTACCCTATGAACGATTCATAGCCCATATGGAAAGTAATACAACTAAATATGCATTAACCTATAAGGATACCGAAACAAACGAGGTAGTGGAAGCAATTTACACTAAAACAACATTGTTGTGGTATGCTGACTTCGTCAACTACTTAACAGCTGGGGTGCTTCCACCAGACTTGACTTACCAACAAAAGAAGAAATTCTTCGACGATCTTAAACAATACTATTGGGATGAGCCTCTACTTCTCAAAAGAGGCGCCGATGGTATCTTCAATCGATGTATCCCCGAAGATGAGGTAGAAAATATAATCTCCCACTATCATTATGCTCCCTATGAAGGACATGCTAGCACCTCTAAGACTTACGCCAAGATCTTACAAGCCGAACTTTTTTGGCCCACTATGTGGAAAGATGTCCATATCACGATCATAAATTACGATCGGTGCCAACGCACTGGCAACATTTCTAGACGCGACAAAATGCCACTTAAAGGCATTTTGGAAGTAGAAGTCTTCGACGTGTGGGGGATTGATATCATGGGACCATTCCCATCTTCTTTTGGTAACAAGTACATCCTCATTGAGGTCGATTACGTATCAAAATGGATCGAGGTTATAGATTCTCCAACAAATGACACACAAGTGGTAATTAGACTCTTTAAGCGTATAATCTTCCCTAGATTCGGAATGCTGAGACTTGTCATCAGTGATGGTGGCTCCCATTTCATTTCAAAGATTTTTGAAAAGCTATTACTAAAATATGGAGTCCGGTACCGCGTAGCAATACCCTATCACCCACAAACGTGTGGGCAAGTAGAAGTCTCGAATAGAGAAATCAAACAAATCTTATAAAAAATGGTTGCCACCTCTAGGAAAGATTGGTCCTCAAAATTGCACGAAGCCCTGTGGGCATATAAGACAGCTTATAAGACCATAATAGGAACCACACCGTTTAAGCTAGTTTATGGAAAATCGTGTCATCTGCCAGTAGAATTAGAACATAAAGCATATTGGGCCGTGAAGACCCTTAATCTCAATTATATTGCCGCAGGTAAAAAATGAATATTATATATCCATGAACTAGAAGAACTTAGATTAGAGCATACGAGAATGCTCAGATCTATAAAGAAAGAACAAAAAAATGGCATGACAATCGTATATCGAGGAAAAAGTTTAAGGAAGGTGACAAAGTACTTCTGTTTAACTCCCGACTTAGATTCTTTCCAGGAAAACTTTGTTCTAGATGGTTAGGTCCCTTCGAAACCAACGTCTTTCCAAATTGAGCGATAGAGATAAAGGGAAAAGCTAGCGAACCATTTACCGTAAACGGGCAGCGTTTGAAACATTACCATCACATTCACAACAAAGATTTCTTGGCGAATCTAAAACTTGCAGAGCTTCCCGCTCATTCATCGAATTAACCTTTAACCAATTTATGTCGAGCTTACGATAGTAAGCAAAGCGCTTGGTGGGAGACAACCCATACTCTATTTTTAATTATTAATTCAATCATCTAAATTTCTGTTTATTATTATTTCTTATTTCTCATTTTTTTCTTTCTTATTTTTCATAAAGTCAATCAATATTTTTCTTTATTATTAACCATTACTAACTTAATGCCATTATCTACTTAAATTTATCTAGCTACTGACCATCCCGATGCAACAAGTAGACTACATGGACATAGTCTTCAGAGGCAGAGGTCAAAGGAGACGCTAGTTCAGAGAGAGTTGGCACTAACCATATACCCAGATGGACGTGCCATGACCAACTTAGGTATAAGAGATAGTATTATATTCCTAATTAACCAAATTAGTTGGGATACCTTTGCTATCAAAAGAAAATTTAGTTCCTACCGTAGGTTAACCTTAGAATTCCCAAGCTCCCTAGTTTACCTGCCAAACCATGGTATGTGATTTAACAAAGGCCTCATCACCTTTAGGATGTTTAATATTAAGTACCACTACACTCATAGAGAAATAGCTGAACTCCTAGGATGCCCTAATGGTCCTGATACCTTTACCATCACCCAGGAAGACAGGCTTGCAGACCGTGAATTAGATTACTTTTGGGGTAGCATTACAGGAAACAACCATCCCGATCCGGATCTCATGCATTCTGAGAACATCCACAACCCTGCCATTCGTTACTTTCATAAGATCCTAACTCACACCCTATTTTGAAAGGAACAAAACATAACCTCCGTGTCCAAAGACGAGCTCTTTATAATGTATTGTGCATCACATGTCCGTCCTGTTAATGCCGCTACATTTATGATAGCTAACTTAGACCATATAGTGCAAGATAACTATAGACCAATCTTAGTAGGGGGCTTAGTGACCATGATCGCAAATGCCATTAGACTGAGACAACCACTTATCAGACTTAACCCTCTAGGTGGAATACGACCAATGAACATCCAATTCTGTTTCAACACTGGTATCATTAGAAACTTGAGCCTGAATGTGTTTGAATTTCTGATTAACCACCAAGTAGTACATCTATTTACCCTGTCAAACCATAAGACGAGTGTACATGATAGGAACAACTGATTTGGATGGACCACCAGATGTACCATCCTCTCCTCCAGAGACACCCCAAATCTATAACCATTATGATACCTATCTCTCTTACGCTGAATCATGCGCCCCTGCTGCACCTGTTGCACCTCTTACCGATCATGTTGTTGCCATCGACGATGTCCAGACCGAAATCGCCAACCTGAGAGGCGAACTAAGCACTTTGCACATGGACTTCCACGACTTTATGGATGTAGTGACAGAGAACCTAGATCACATTTACCAACACTTTTACTTGTTTGCTCCTCCTACCAACACTCGATTTATATGAATATTACCGATTTACTGACATCAATTTTAGATTTTATTTTCATGTTTAGAATTTTATTATTGTTTTTACACATTGGGAATTTTTAATTATTTCATTTTTATCTAGTAGACGAATTATATTATTCTTTCCTATCTTCCTCATTCTTTTCTTTTTCGATTTTATGTTTTAATTTCATTATACCATATCCTATTTAATCCTTAATTATCACTTCTTTGTATCTTGTTTCTCTTTCACCTAATATTACAATTACTATTAAATGTTGGTCAATTAAAATTCACATGCAAAAGTTGTGGTCAAATAAAAAGAATGCAAGGTAAAAAAGGGAACACATGGGAACACACAACACTGCATGTGGTACCTGCCACACACAGGCTGTGGCGCCCATTTGCATATTGTGGCGCCCACAACACCCTCATAGGGGTGCCTGCCACACACACACACAAAGTGGCGCCAACCGCTCCTTTAAATCCTCACGCTGTTGTGCCATCAATTTTTAATTTCCTTGTCCCACTCATGCTAGACATTATAATAAAGCTTCTTCTACCACTTTCAAATTCTTTGATCGAGGCATTGAACACCATTCAATAAAACTTATTTCATTAATTAATTTCCAACCACCATAACCCCTATATAAACCACCAATATAACCTCACAAAAACACACCTCTCATAAACGTGATTCTCCTCTTTCTTGCTACATTCTTACTACATACACAAGTAGTGCGGATTTCAGTCATGGCACAAATGAGGAAATACGAAGTATTGTTCAGAAACGGAGAACCAGGTGAATTGTAGGAAGAAATTTACACGACTCTAAGCGCAAGAGAAATCGAATCAACAAGGTACGCTGATGAACCCTGCTTAATAGCCTTAGAAATTCTCGATATTGTTAATCATATGCTAAATACTTTAAGTTTAAATTATTTCATATCCTTTAAAGACCCGGTATATGCCTAATTAACACTAGAATTCCTTAGTTCGCTTATTTTTAGTCCCGCACCCAACACAAACGGTTCCAGTGGGACTGTCCAGTTTCGCTTGTTCAATATAGAGTATGCTTTTACCTTTGCCCAATTAGCGGACCAACTACAATTCCCCAATGGGAATGACGACAGTTTTGAGGGAAACAGAGTCACTTTAATTCACAATCCGGCTATCCGCTATTTCCGCCAAATATTGGCATGCACCATTTTTTGCTGATCCAACTCCAACAAGGTGAACGAGAAAGATCTTCTATCTGTTTGCCACTTTTGTGCCACAAAAGGTAAATACCGTCCCTTTCATGTTCTCTCACATGCAGGCCATAGTTAACTCCAGAAGATGACCAATTAATTTTGGAGGTTTAATAACCTCCATAGCCCGAGTCCTAGGACTCGAAGATAAATTCTCCGGCCTAACACCGCTCCCCCCTCGTGCCATTGACATTGACAGGACAAGGAGCATGAAACTAGTAAAACGAAGGCCAGACGGTAAATTTCACCTAATGGTTGCCAATAGTGTCTTTCAAGATTTCATCCTCCCAGACCCAATTCGCACAGATGTGCGCAACCCGGAAAATTATTGTTATATTCATGATCTGGTGCCTAACCAAGTCCCCGCGCATATTCCTGAGAATGTAGCTACTGGCAATTGTAACAACCCAATTTCAGTAATTATTTCTTATGTTAGTGTTACTATATTTTATTTTATTTATTTGGAGTGTTAATTAATTAATTGGTTGTTAGGTAGTATAATAATCAATTATATTAATTAATTTGGTGTGTTAATTAATTATTTAGTTGATATGAGATATAATGAATAATGGAATTAATTAACTTGGTGTGTATATTGAGTTGGTTTGATTTATTTGAATTAAATAGAGATATTTAAATATTAGGTCTTATTGGGCCTATTAATTAAATTAGAGGTATCATGCTTTAAGCCCAAATAGAATACTAGTATATAAGAGGTGAGGAGAGTGAGAATTAGGATTCATTTGATCATTTGACAACAATAGAGAAACAGAAGAGGAAAAGTAAGGAGAAGAGGGGAAGAACAAGAGAGAAGCTAGGGTTTCCAGAAAATTGAAGAGGTAAGGAGGAGAATCCTTATTATTATGGGTTAGTATGATTGGGGCAATGGATAGAAATATGTTTAGGTTGAAATCCCTAAATTGCATGGTTTTGGAATTGTTAGGTCTTGGTGAATATGCTCGATTTATGGTGATTTGATTGTGTTAAAACTGTAAATTAATGTTATATACTTAGAGTATTGTATGAGTCATAACTTCCTGAACGTTTGGCTTTTTACGGAATCGAAATCGGAGGTCCGAAAGTCCTCCAACGATGAAAAACGCAGAAAAATTTGCATTATGTTTTATGTTAACCGGTTACCCACCGAGCGTTAACCGGTTACTTGCTTGAAAATCTGCGCAGGAAATTGATTTTGTTTTATGTTAACCGGTTACCCACCGAGCATTAACCGGTTACTTGCTTGAAAATGTGCGCAGGAAGTTGATTCTGTTTTATGTTAACCGGTTACCCACGGAGCGTTAACCGGTTACTTGCTCTGTTTTGTGTTAACCGGTTACCCACCGAGCGTTAACCGGTTACTTGCTCTGTTTTGTGTTAACCGGTTACCCACCGAGCATTAACCGGTTACTTGCTCTGTTTTGTGTTAACCGGTTACCCACCGAGCGTTAACCGGTTACCACTGTTGAAAAATGAAAAATTGAGATTTTAAAAAGTTGTATTCATTTGCAATGAGATCTAGTGTGCGTAGTTGGTAATTAGCCTATATTTGTGAATGATATATTGTTATGAATGTGTATATGTATCATTGGTGGATAATTCATAGAGTTGAATTATGGTGATATGTGGAATGTTAAAATGGTAGAGATGATCTTAATTGCATATGTGTTGGTATTTGTACATTCATTCATGGCATGGTCGGCTTCATGGTGGAAGCGGTGAAACTGTGGGTTCACATGGTAGCATATGTTGATTCTTAATTGGAAATAGGCGTAGTAGACGTTGATCCTTGAATGGAAATAGGCGTAGCATACGTTGATCCTTAATTGGAAATAGGCGTAGTAGACGTTAATCCTTAATTGGAAATAGACGTAGTGGCTTTGATCTTGTCCGGATCGGAAGTGTGGCTTGGATTCTAGATATTGAATCGGAAACCGGTGAAACGTTGGGTTCACATTGAGGTACCACATGTATAGAGTCACATGTCTTGCATTGAGTCACATTAGAGTTATGTGATAATTGAGTGTATGCATTATTGTGATTGTGATGTGTGTATGAGATATGGTAATTGAATTTGATGATGTTTGGATACATGACTTGGCAAAATATGTGATTACGTAATAA